>NW_028300880.1:1285000-1585000 GCF_049000335.1 Polistes dominula | reverse complement strand
TATATTTCATTTTATTATATTTTGTTTTATTATTTTTCATTTTATTAGGTTTGATTTTATTGTGTATTTTATTTTATTATATTTCATTTTATTATATTTTGTTTTATTATTTTTCATTTTATTTTATTTCATTTTATTAAGTTTCTTTTTATTATGTTTCATTTTATAATATTTCATTTTACTATGTTTCATTTTATAATATTTCATTTTATTATGTTTCGTTTTATTATGTTTCATTTTATTATTTTTCATTTTATTATTTATTATATTTTATTTTATTGTTTTTCATTTTATTATTTTACATTTTATTATTTATTATATTTCATTTTATTTACACTTTTATACTTATTTTCTTCTCAAAATGTTAACACTTGCAATTATAGAAATACTAATACACATTTCACTGATAAAATGTTACAAATAATCATTTTATTCATTTATCATAATTCATCTTTATTCTAAATCTAATTTCTTAATATCAATACATTATATTATATTCTTCCATATATAAATTTGGTATTAACAAAATTTCAACACACCCTTCGTTATTTCCTAAATTTCACAATTACAATTTTATTTACCAACAATATCCAATACTATTTACATTCCTTTTTCCATTTAAAATTAACTTTAACTACAAAACTACAAATATTAAAACAATCTAATACAGTTTGATAAAAATCAGTTTGATAAATGAAATATTAAAAAAAAAAGAATAAATTAATGTCGAGTTACGAAATAGAAAAACAGAAGAAGAAGAAGAAGAAGAAGAAAAAAAAAGAAAGAAAAAATTAAATTAAAAATATATCATTAAACACCCATCGATCGAATTTACTGACAAAAATCTGACGTAGAAATAATTCCACCTTTTCCTCCCCCAATGGCAGAAGTAAAACCAAAAAAGAAAAAAAAAGAAAAAAGAAGAAACAAAAAAAAAACTCTAGTTCTTGTTCTGCTGTGGTTTCCAAAAAAAAAAAAAAAAGAAAAAAAACAGAAAGTAAACAAGAAAAAGAAAAAAAAATCAGCCATACGTACGTTTTTCGGACGAACGAACGAACCAACGAACGAACGAACGAAACGAACGACAGAAAAAAAGAAGAAAAAAGAAAAATAGAAGAAAAAACAAAAATTGGAGGGGGAGGAGGGTAATAAATTTAACGAAGGTAGAGGCAGTTAAAAAATAAAAAAAAATAAAAATGAAAAATAAAAAAAAAAACAAAAAGAAGAAAAAACAAACAAACAAAAAAGAGTGTGAGAAAGAGAAAGAGTAGATACTTTAAACGAAAATACACTGTGATGTCGTTACCAGCCATTTTTCAAAAGTGTCGCATAAAAAAAATCAAAGAAAAAAAACATACACACAGCCCCATACACACAGACAGGCAGAACAACCCCCTTGCCGCCAATGCAGCCAACACAGCCGCCAAAAAAACAACATCCCTCAAAAAAGAAACGACAAAAAAAAAAAAAGAAAAATAAAAAAGTGGAAAAAATGTTTCCTCGAACCCCTCACCCCCTTCCTCTCTTCTCCCCTCCCCTCTCCCCTCCCCTTTCTTCCACCCTATCCCTCACCCACTCACCTAACTCACAAAATGAACGATGTCACAGAACATTGGCATATACTGGACTAGCTTAAACAGGATCAACGATGATACCTAGAACCGAGAAAAAGGGTTGAAGAGAAAGGGGGTTAGAGGGAAGTGAACAAGCATGGGGATGAGGTGGAAGTAGGGGTTAGGGGTTAGAGGGGAAGGTGTAAAAGTAGAGGAGTGGATATACGTTGTCCGACACGTCGCTTCACTCTCCCTTTGAAGTTACCATTTTTCATTAAGCCGAACCAACCCACCACTATACACTACTCTAAACCACCCTCAACCACCACCATAATATTTCAATCGATTTGGGGGAGGAAAAAAATAAACAAAAAAATATTAAAACAGAAAAGTTTTGTAAGATTTTTGGGGGGGTGACAAAATTTATTCTTTCGTGTATTAATTATTTTTGAGGTGTTAGGGTTATTATTATTATTATTATTATTATTATTATTATTATTATTATTATTATTATTATTTCAACATATATATATATATTGTTTTATTTGTCATTTTTTTTTAGCATTAAACTTCTTATTTTAAAAACACACACACAGACAAATTAAATTAATTTAATAATTAATTTTAATCATATTTTAATTATTACATTATTTAATTATTATTTATTATATTTTACTTTGTTTATTTTAATTATTATTTTTATTATATTTTTTATTATATTATTTAATATTGTTATTTATTATATTAATTATTATATTATATATATATAATAATAATAATAATAATAATAATAATAATAATAATAATAATAATAATATAATTATAACTATAATATAACTATAACTATAACTATAATATTAATTTATTATACAATTATATAATATATATTATTATTATAGAATATAATATTAACTATTAGCAAACTTTATAGCAAACCATAATTGCTATATATTTTAGCAAACTAAAGCAGTTAACTATTAGCATAATTTGTAATAAAAAATTAATATATTATATATTAAAATAAAATAATAATATTAAATTTATTAATATATTATATATCAAAAATAATATCTTTAAATGATAAACAGTTAACTAATCCGAAAATTAATAATAAAAAAAAATATACAAAAAATGTACATTTTGATTAGATTCTCGATTTAGGATATTTGTTAAGTTACATATTTTATATACGAAAGACAGACAATTTCTTTTCCCTTCTCTTTATATTCTACACACACATATATATGTTTATATATAAATATATATATATGAAGGTACACGTTGGCACCATGCAATTTGTTGTTTTTATGATTTAGAAGAATGCACGTACAATAATTCAGTCCACGACGTATCCAACGAGTACCAAGCCCTCTACTATTTCCACCACCACCCTCACTCTCTCCCTCTTCATTCTCTCACCCTTTTCCATCCCCTATCACACCCCCTCTTCTTTCTCTGGTTTGCTAGCGCAACTCTCTCGAGCCCTTCATCATCAAAGTCCGCGGGGAGTCCACGAGCTAGAAACCAGGATACATCGCCGATACACGCGTCCGTTATTAATTCTCGTCTGATGGCAAACATCCACCAACAGAGCAACACCAACCAGAACCAACCAACCAACCAACCAACGAACCAACGAACGAACGAACGAACGAACGAACTAACCAACGTTAAAGAAAAAATTAAAAAAAAAAAAAAACAACAACAAAAAGAGATAGGAAACTGTTGGTTTCGAATTTTTCGCGCCTACGAAAACACGGTTGGATATTCGCGTGTTACGATGAAAAATTAAGGGATGATTTTAAATCTTTTATTTTAAAGAAAAAATTAGTTTGTCGTTTATTATCTTTTCCTTATTTTTATTATTGATTATATTTACTGTACTTTTGTAATAATAATTCTAATAAAGAGTATTTAACATTATAAAGTTTCTAATTTTAGTATTTTTTTGCATGACACCTGTTCAGTGATAACTTCGAGTATTAAATTATACTGTAATATAAGAAATAAAAGAAATTAAAACAAATACTAATGTAACACGATGATCAACTATTCCCCCCCCCCACTCTCTCTCTCAAAAAAAAAAAAACATTCACAATTACAAAATCCTTGTCATTAATACAAAAAGGAAATTCTTGCAATGCAATCGAATTAAATTTAATCGAATTAGAGAAAATTAGAATTCACAAATATTCACACACACACACATACATATATACACACAAACCCCACAGCCACATTCACATTAACATTCACATACACATTCACATTCACAGATTGACATTTACGTTCACATTCACACACTCATACTCACATTCACATTCACACTCACGTTCACTTTCACATTCATACATACACACCCCACACTAACATAATACATAGAGAAATAACGATAATAGTAAAGAGACCTGTGTAAAACGCAACAACGTTTCATGCGTTCCAACATTTAACGTATGCAGGTCACACGAGTTAGGTAGAAAGGGCAAAGTAATAGTAAAGTAAGGTAAAGGAAGGTAACGGAAGATTAGGGAAAGGTATGAGGGTTGTTGCTTGTGTTGGATAGAGATCGGGGATCGAGGGGTTTCAAGAGGGAAGGGGGTGGAGTGGGGGTGCGGGAGGAGAGAGGGGGATTCAGTGGAATGGGGAACAACAGGAACAGAAACGGGAAGGCATGCAGGCAAATTGCTAAAAGATATTTCCCCTTTGGGATTTGAGCAGGATAGGTTATAACCCAGAGACTGGACTTGTAAGAGCTTTACGTAGAATACATTGGCCTTCTACACGTCGCGAGAAGCTTTGGTGGTGGTCGCTTGTCTGTCCTTTTTTTCCTTTTTCGTTTTTTCTTTTCTTTTCTTTTCGTTTTCGCCCTCATGGGCCTTTCCGTTTTCCTAAGCGAATACACGTTGGATAACACAGAATAGAAGAAGAAGAAGAAGAAGAAGAAGAAAAAGAAGAAGAGAAAGTGAGTGGGTGAGTGTGTGTGAGAAAGAGAGAGAAGATATCTTCAAAAAGCCGCAGGGAATTGTTCAATTTTAGTTGAAACTCCAGGACTCCTCTTCCTCCTTCGAGAAAGGTGCTTTCTATGTCCCAAAGTTATATATATATAAATGTGTGTGTGTGTAGTTAGAAAGACTTGTTATATATATCTAAACATTTGATTAGAATCATTGATAAGTTTAGAATAACGTGACTAGGTTCTCATTAATGTTTAATTGTTTGTCAAATGTTCATATAATGTTATAAACACTCTTTATTAGAATTATTATTACCGTTGCACACAAGAGAACAATCCGTCAGTCTGAAGGTGAATTTCAAAGAGGACGGTACTCCGATCATATAATTCGAGTTTTTAGACATCAATAAACATTGTCATCAATTAATTAACAATTATTTATGTATTTTCATGCACTTTTTTATATAATACAGGACAATTCAACTCTCAAAGTCATCACTGTGCAGATGTGATAGAGGACAACCCGTCAGTCTGAAGGTGAATTTCGAGGAAGACGGTAATCTGATCATATACTTGGTGTTTTCAAGTAACAATACACATTCCTTTCGATTAATTAACAATTATTTCAATATTCTAATACACTTTACTTATGTTACTGCATAATATAACCTTCGAAGTCATCACTGCGCATGTGTGATAAAATAATTACATTAGAATGCAATAAATACTAAAATTAGAACGTTATAATGTAACATACTCTTTATTAGAATTATTATTACCGTTGCACACATGCGCAATGTTCGGAAAGTCATATAAACAATAATTAATAGAAGAATTTTGAAAGAGGACAACCCGTCAGTCTGAAGGTGAATTTCGAGGAAGATGGTACTCCGATCAAATACTTGGTGTTTTCAAGTAACAATACACATTCCTTTCGATTAATTACCAATTATTTTAATATTCTAATACACTTTACTTATGTTACTGCATAATATAACCTTCGAAGTCATCACTGCGCATGCGTGATAAAATAATTACATTAGAATGCAATAAATACTAAAATTAGAACGTTATAATGTAACATACTCTTTATTAGAATTATTATTACCGTTGCACACGTGCGCAATATTCGGAAAGTCATATAAACAATAATTAATAGAAGAATTTTGAAAGATAACAACCCGTCAGTCTGAAGGTGAATTTCAAAGAGGACGGTAATCTGATCATATACTTGGTGTTTTCAGGTAACAATACACATTCCTTTCGATTAATTACCAATTATTTTAATATTCTAATACACTTTACTTATGTTACTGCATAATTTAACCCTCGGACTCACCACTGCGCATGTGTGATGAAATAATTACATTAGAATGCAATAAATACTAAAATTAGAACGTTATAATGTAACATACTCTTTATTAGAATTATTATTACCGTTGCACACATGCGCAATGTTCGGAAAGTCATATAAACAATATTTAATAGAAGAATTTTGAAAGAGGACAACCCGTCAGTCTGAAGGTGAATTTCGAGGAAGATGGTACTCCGATCATATACTTGGTGTTTTCAGGTAACAATACACATTCCTTTCGATTAATTAACAATTATTTATGCATTTTGATGCACTTTTTATACAATACAGGACGATTCAACTCTCGAAGTCATCACTGTGCAGGTGTCATAGTAAAATTACATTAGAATACAAAAAATGCAGAAATTACAACGTTATAATGTAAAATACTCTTTATTAGAATTATTATTACCGTTGCACACGTGCGCAATGTTCGGAAAGTCATATAAACAATAATTAATAGAAGAATTTTGAAAGATAACAACCCGTCAGTCTGAAGGTGAATTTCGAGGAAGACGGTATTCCTATCATATACTTGGTGTTTTCAAGTAACAATACACACTCCTTTCGATTAATTACCAATTATTTTAATATTCTAATACACTTTACTTACGTTACTGCATAATTTAACCCTCGGACTCACCACTGCGTATGTGTGATAAAATAATTACATTAACATGCAATAAATACTAAAATGAGAACGTTATAATGTAAAATACTCTTTATTTGAAATATTATTACCACTTCACACATGCACAATGTTATGAAAGTCATATAGACAAGATGTAATGAAAGAATTTTGAAAGAGGACAACCCGTCAGTCTGAAAGTGAATTTGGAAAAGGACAATACTCCGATCATATAATCCGAGCTTTTAGACATCAATTTTCATGAGGGCCTAAGAGTTAGGTTTCTTTCTTTATTATTATTATATATATATTATCTTGTTTAAAAAATATAGATTACTTTAAAAAAAATTATTTTTCCTGTCCTTTGTACATTGAAAGAATGTTGCAATTAATTTTCCTATTTCATAAACAAAGTTAAATTAAACCCACACAATACTAGATTTGAAATAATTAAACAAATATTTAAACAAAAATGTCACTTACGTATATATTATGATATATAATATGTGATGAGATAATTCAATCAAATTTTTACAAATATCATTTGTTTACAATTAAATAAATCAAAAAATAATTTTCATTTTTACACGAGAACAAAATTATTCATGCAGATTAATATGTAGGAAAGTAGGAAGGAGGGATGAGGAGAATGAGTTGAAAGGGTGGGAGTGAGAGTTACTTAGCCCTTGTTGAAATTCCTTCCGGTATCAATAACGAAGGGAATATCAGTGAGCTTTGGCTGGAAGCTTTTGGAGAATTAGAGGAGTTCTCTTGAGATGTGTGAACGACTAAGAGAGAGAGAGAGAGAAAGAGTGATAAAAGGGGTTGGGTTGAGGTGGGGTAAGGTAGGATAGGGTAGGGGGAAGTGAAAGGGTAGATACTCTAAGGTAAGCAAAGTGCAGACTACTCGAAGATGGGTTCTCGAAGGTTGTTCGGAAGAGGGTTCACTTACACTACTACTATCCTAGGAGTTAGATATGATAGGTTATTGATGTGAGCATTACCGGCAACCCCTGCATAGCTATTCCCAGATCTTCTTCTTTTTTTTCTTTATTTTTTTTCACCCCCTATCTTTTTCTTCTTTTTCATCTTTATGGGATGGTGATGTTATTGGTAATGGTAGTAGGGGGTGGGGGGTAGGGGGTAGTGATAGTAGGTGGTGGTATTGATGATAGTGGGATTGTATTGGTAAAATAGTATAGCAAGTGATAGTAGGATGGTATTGGTGATATTTGATGGTAGTGTATGGTGTAAACTTGGAAATGGTGTCTCCTTCCAAGTATTGCTTTTAGCATCGCCTTTTTTTTTTTATTGTAGAAAAAGAAATGGATAGAAATCGGAGAGGGTAAGAGATGCATTATTGAAATGATGAATGAAACATGTTTCAGGTGTCTTAAAACTGTATTAGATGTTTCTCTCTCTTCTATCGTTTATTATTAATTGAACATACACAACAACGATATAAATTATAGTTTATTATTAATCAATTTTAGATATATATATAAATTACGTGTCACGTTGTTTGTCCGCAATGGACTCCTAATTCTCATATTGTTAAAAACCTAAATCCAAAATCGTATTCGATATACTTGTACTATTGACAAAAGTTTCTCTCTCTCTCTCTCTCTATCATTTCAAAAATAAAATAAAAAAAATCAAATCAAATCAAATCAAATAAAACTACAACAACAACAACAACAACAACAACAAAATGGAAAAAGAATGTAGGAATTGTTGAAAAGGGATTTAGTAAACGTGCGAACAACGAGACTCGTAACTTCCGTTAACCATATTCTTCTATTTTCTATGCAACAAAACGAGAAGATAAAAATGTAGAGAAGAGAATAGAAGAGAAGAAGGGGTTGAGGAGGGGATGAAAGGGGGAGGGAAGGAATTTCTGGTTATGAAGTAACAGTTTTCGAAACGGTGACGATTGATACACGTAACACCACCAGGACATGCTATATTGTTTTCCTAAAGAAAACACAAAGAAAAATAAAGAGAGTGTGTGTGTGTGAGAGAGAGATAAAGTGTCTGTATATGTGTGTATAAATGTGTGTGTGTAAATGTATAAGTGAGAGAGTGAAACAGAGAGATACCAGAGATATATATAGAGAGGAGTTTGCGAATATGCTGTATAAAGAGGGGTACGTAGGGTGAAGGGTTGGTGGGGGTAGGGTGTGTAGAAGGGTGGTTCGAAATTGCATCAGCCAATTTTCCACTTACACGCTACGAGGTCTCCAATTCGATCGAAATTGAGAGTGAGTAGTAGAGATCGACGTCCAACGCACGTTTATCGTTGTATTGTGTTTGTGTATATATGTAGGTGTGTATCTGTGTGTGTGTGTTGTGTCCACCTTTCCACCACCTTCCACCTCTATGTTCTATCTCTCTCTCTCTCTCTCTTTCTCTTTCTATACACTCCATATCCACGAATATGCAATTTTCGTGGATACTCTATGTTTCAAAAGGGCTTCTCTACTACTACTATACTTCCATAGCCTACTCTTCACTTCCTAGCAAACCACCCCCTCTGATATCACCCCCACCCCTTTCACCAATATCACCCCTACCTTTTACTCTATTATATCATCCAATACCTTGGATACGTTTTTACTCGTGAAATTGGTAAATATCAGGTTGCTTTGATTGTTACCCCTACCCCTGTCTCCCAGTACCACCACCACCCCCCCCACTACACTATCCCAAGATTTATCGTTTTTTGTTCGCTACGTGTTTTTAATCAACTCTCTCTCTCTCTCTTTTTGTTTTTTTGTTTTGTTTTTATTGGTCTTTTTTGTTTCATTTTTTATTTTATTTTACTTTTTTGTTTGTTTTTTTTTTTTTTTTTTTTTTTTTAACTTCACTTTACACATTGGGAAGTGTCAGATTTTTTTTTTTTTTTTTTAGGGGTTGGGGATTGGGCTATATCGTCGTATGAGTATTAAATTTTTTTTTTTCTTTTTATATACAATTTATTTTCTATAGTTCCGGTATATGTTTTTTTTTTGTTTACTTTCTTCTTCACAGCTTTTTTTATTATTGGGTTTTTTTTTTTTGTTTTAACAGGAAGGATTACTCTCGGTACAATAAATAAAAAAATAAAAAAAAATAAAAAAAGAAAGAGTATAATACGGTTATAGGGGATGTGCACTTTAATAATTGCGTATACAAATAAAATCAATAAAAAATAGAAACATTTTTTTTTTTATATATATATATAAAATCAATTAACAAGAGTCAATCTTTAATTAGAAAATTGAGTGTCAAATATTTAATGAATAATAAAAAAAAAAAAAGAAAAGAACTGTATAAAATATCGAATAAGTATTTGTAGATGCAATTATTATCGTGTTATTATTTAAAAAAAAAAAAAAAAAAACAAAAAACAAAAGAGATTTGTAAAATTTAATCAAAATAATGTATAAAATAAAAATATGACTTACATTTCTTGTTTTGAGTGTCATCTCCCGATTGACAGGATCAACCTCGCTTTTTTCACTGGCATAACAGATTTTGGCATGACCGATTAACTGTAACAAATCAAAAAAACAAAACAAAAAAAATGAAACAAAAATATTACAATGTTAATAATAATTATGACAATTCAATCAATAATTATGATAATTCAATGAAACATTCAATTAAATTAAAAAAAAAAAAAAAAAACATTTAATTCATCCAAACTTCTCTAAAAATTTCCAACCCCTAGCCCATATCTCAACGAATTACCATAGCAATCATTTATCGTGATATTAATAACGTGTTAACGTGTATAATTAGATAATTATAAAGATTGTAATTTGTACTATGTGTTAAGTGCACTTCAATTACAGTCCTTTCACCATTAATTATAGATATTTCAATTAAATTCTGACTAAACAACTTCTTATCGTTTAATATATTACAATTACTATTACTATTACTATTACGATAAACTGAATACCATTACTATCATTAAAAATAACATGTACTACTAAATCATACATAAAATAGGACCTTGATTAACAAGCATGATCAAGGGAAAGACAAATTAAGTGTAGACAAATGGAAAATTCAACGAATAATTTCACAACTATGGTTAAATTATTTCAAACACATTTTTATAAACATATTTATATACAGAGTGTCATATTAAAATTGATTCACTTAAATAACTTCCATCAAAAATGGTTGAAAAAAACAATGTGTTGGACAAAAGTTGAACGATTTAAAAAGGTCAATTCAATATTATTAGTTATTTTATAGGTGGACGAATATAAAGGATAACATATATATATAAAGATGAACTTTGATATTTTTTAAAAATGGAATGATATATTTTAATGCACCAATTGATGAAAGATTATTTATTCTCTCCATAAAAGTACTAAACTCCTAAAAAAAGTACTAAAATAGTACATTTTGTTATTACCATCAATAAATTTCGAAATGAATATTATTTTGGAATATTGTATAAATATTATTTTTTAATATTGTATAAATATTTATTTTGGAATATTGTACAGATATTTATTTTTCAATATTCTATAAATATCTATTTTTCAATATTGTATAAATATCTATTTTTAATATTATTTGAATATTTCTTTTTAATATTATATAAATATTATTTTTGAATATTACATAAACATTTATTTTTAATATTATTTGAATATTTCTTTTTAATATTATTTAAATATTTATTTTTAATATTATAAAAATATAATATAAATATTATATTATAATTATATTAATATTATATATATATAATTTATATTATTATATATATATATATAGATATTATATATTCTTATATATTATATGTATTGTTTATATCTCTCCATACAATTTTATAATTTCTATTAATTTTTAGCAATTTAAATTATAATTTGTAATTTTTAATTGTAATTTTACGTAAACATCGTTCATTCAAATGAAATGTAATTTTATTAAATCGTTGCGTTATTCCAAGCAACCGTATCTGAAACTCTTAACTCTAACTCTAACTTTAATTCTCTCTTTTACACGGTTTTTTCTTTCGCCTTCTCTGTCTCTGTCTCTTTCTCTTTTTCTTTTTCTTTCTCTCTTTTTTTCTCTCTTTTTCTTTTTCATTCATTCTTTCTTTCTTTCTACCTCTCACTCACTTTCTCTCTCAGTACAACGAAACGAGCTTTTAGGAAATAGCTGAGCTTATAGAAAATCCTTCCGAAAGGAAACGATTCGCTAGCTCGAAAAGGGATTCGACGTTGAAATCCCTTGCCCTTTTTTTTTCTTTTTCTTTTTCTCTCTCTCTCTTTCTTTCTCTCTCACGATTGGCACGTTAAACCAAGCCTGACGAATATAACTAAGAAGAAAGAAGAGATGAGAGAAACTGAGTCAGAAAAAAAAATAAAATAAAAAAAGAAAACTACACAACTATGCTTAAAGGGTAAAATACATATACAAATTACATATACATACGCATATATACATACTAACACATACATACATCGAATGGAAAAGAAACAAAGTCAAAGAAAAACAGAAATGAAGAGAGAAAATAGGAAAGAAAGAAAGAGAGAGAGACAGAGAGAGAGAGAGAGAGAGAGAGAATATCATGTATTTCCAAGGACTATCTTTTGCTTTCCAAAACTAACTGGACGATTGCCAAATGGCGTAACATTGAGCGCACTCATTATGAAAGTTGATACAGTTGCTCTTGTTGGTTTGCAATTCCCTTGATATTCCTCCATTTCAATCCCTATTCCTCTCTCTCTCTTTCTCTCTTTCTCTCTTTCTCTCTTTCTCTGTATCTGTCTTTATTTTACTAATACACCTCAACCCTTCATCCTTTAACATCCTAAAACCATCAGTTCTTCTAAGTTTCTTTTTCTTATTCATCTTCTTCATCTTCTTCTTCTTCTTCTTCTTCTTCTTTCATCTTCATCTTTATCTTTATCTTTATCTTTATCTTTATCTTTATCTTTATCTTCATCTTCTTCTTTCATCTTCATCTTCTTTCATCTTCTTTCTTCATCTTCATCTTTATCTTTATCTTTATCTTTATCTTCATCTTTATCTTTATCTTTATCTTTATCTTCATCTTCATCTTCATCTTCATCTTTCATCTTCTTTCTTCATCTTCATCTTCATCTTTATCTTTATCTTTATCTTTATCTTTATCTTTATCTTCTTCTTTATCTTCATCTTTATCTTCATCTTTATCTTTATCTTTATCTTCATCTTTCATCTTCTTCTTTCATCTTCATTTTCATCTTCTTTCATCTTTTCTTCTTTCATCTTCATCATCTTTCATCTTCTTTCTTCATCTTCTTTCTTCATCATCTTTCATCTTCTTTCTTCATCTTCTTTCTTCATCTTTTTCATCTTCTTTCTTCACGTTCATCTTTTACTACTATTACTCCTATCTAGTAACAGTACAAGAAAAGGGTAAATGTTGCACGTCTTCCTTCTTGCTCACGACTTCCTCTAAAAGTTTTGAATTTCCGGTTTCGTAGCAGCTCTACTAACTCGTTCGGGGTTGGTTGGTGTGCATTCGTTCAAATGTTGATTGTTCGCTCGGCCGATAAAACAGTTTTTTGCCACCATCATTGTTAAATCCACCCCCCCTTTTACCCTCTTGGTAAGTTTCAATCCGCTAAAGTTCAACTTACAAAACGTTATCGATCCTTTTAGTTACTTTTTTTTTTTACTACCAACCACCATCCTCAACCCCCGTCATTCTTTTTTCCTTTTTGTATTTTTCGTGATGCATTAAACTTCACTATCGTTATACTATTTGCTCGATTGTATTTGAATATTATTGAATTGTTACGATACAATTGAATATTTTGTTCTGTTCAATATAAAGAGAGAGAAAGAGAGAGAGAGAGAGAGAGAGAGAGAGAGAGAGAGAGAGAGGGAAATAGAGAGAAAGAGAGAGAGAGATAGAACATGGGTAGAAAGATCGAAATCTTTTTAATTGAATTTTTTTTCATACATGAATATGGAACGAACAGTTGTTTCTATGAATACATTTTTTTTCTTTTCTTTTTTTTTATAAAGTTTGTATTCCTGATTAACTTTCTTATATAAATGTGAATGAAATATATGAAATATTCCCCTGCCATATTTTTTTTTATCTTCTTTTTAGTAATAAATAATTTTATCTCAAATATTTTTTGTCTAACGATTAATGGAACTTTGATCAGAAATAAGTGATAACGTAATCGTGTTACATAAGTAAACCTAACAAGCTTTAAGTTGAGTTCTCATCATCCAATTGAACATTCCAATAAACTAGATAAGGAATTACGAGAAAAATGTGATATATATGTAAGAATTAGTGTAACGTACTTTTTTGAATTAACGATGGAATTAAAATGAATTTCTCAGAAGCTAACCTTGACCATAAGTCGATAATTTATTTCGAATTATCTACTTGACCAAAAGTCGGTTATAATGGTCCTATAGAAGTCGTTATTTAGGGTAATTTAGATGAGAATCACCAGAGGGCGACCTTCAAACCGATGACCCATGCTGTAATTCGATTAACTTATCCACTGATGTATAAAAAAAAATAAAAAAAACCATTTTAAAAGTACTTATATGATGTAGAATATGACCTTGAATGAAAGAGATACTTATTACTCATATTACATAGTTCATCAATGATTTTATACGTTCTTTGTAATGATTCATATTTTTTATAACAAAGAATGTACTTTTTGATTACATTAAATTATATGATATTGAAAGTAACTTGAAGTTAAATATATTTAAAAAAAAAAAATTATTCACATATTATTCTTAATTACCTGATCAGTGAAATATTTATGATAGAAAGTTTTCAATTAGTATTTAAAAAATCATCAAAGGATAATAAAAAAGCTATTAATAATCATATTCTACAAATGTGAAAATAATTACTCATGCAACTTATGATATTAATTATTTTCAAAATAATTTGAAATAAAATTGTTAACCCCCTTAAATTAAATAAATCTTGTTAAACTTACTATTCTACAAATACAATTGCAATTATATCTTTCTAATGAAACACCTTTAACCAAAAAAAATGAAACTTTCGTTTAACATTGAAACAATGTTTATAAATGTAACAACATTTAAATAAATTAATGTACTTATCATAAATTATTATACATTATTTGTTCAAATAAATATTAAATATTTTCAAAAAGAAATAATAAAATATCAATATTACAAATAAAGTAATCATCAATATATTTTCCACTGCACTCCATTCTATTTGTAACATAAAATTGATGTAACAATGAAATATTAAACGTTAACAAATATCAAATAAATATAAAAAAGATATGAATGAAAATAAAAATAACAAACAAATATATATATTGAAAATAAAGTACATATGATTAAAAAGTTTATAAATGTAATAGGTTAGATTAGGTTAGGTTACCTATAGCGCGTGATACACACTTTCAATAATCGTGACCGTCACAAGGATGCATTTACGTCATAATCTTGGCTGTCTTACTGCATAATATGTAGATATATATATAATATACATACATATGCATAAATATTTTATAATTTGACATCAATTCATTGTAATGAATTCAATTGTATTATCACTTAAGAAAAATTCTAACCTAAGAATTCGTCATTAATTTTTTACAGATACACACAGACACACACATACATGAAATATGTTAATTAAACATTTTTAGAATTTAATTGAAATAAAAAATAATCTACTTACTGCTTGAGCCCACCTTGGGAACCCAAAACGAGAGGAAACCAGTCTATGTGTGTGTAAAATTCCATCGATAACTTTCCTATCAATAACGTCCGTTCCAATAATCGATGAATTTATTGGATTAGGATATTTTCTCCAAGCTGCCTGTGTCACGGTCTCCCATGTGTGGCTAAAAATAAAACACAAGTAAATAATCATTCATTTTATTTATCATTATTACAGTTTTTTTTTTTTTTTACTTCCATTCGTATTCGTTTGATCAAGAATGAAAAAGTAATGAAATAAAACATGGCAACTATATGTAATATATCGTTGAAGTAATATTTATATATCTCTTACTTAAATGTGTGTTCTGATCTCCAAATCCTCATAATGTTTATTTAACACTTTACAAGAACTATACGACAAAGTAACTATAATTTGAATTGTTAATTATTAGAGAATGATGCATAAACGATAAAACAATTCCGAACACGGCACAAGATCACACAAGACGACACTGTCGTTCTTACTCAAAGGACTTTCCCATTCCTCTCAGCCGTGATTTAAAGTAATGTATGTTCTTTAGAAATGACAGATGGCGTTGCACACTTACTCGGTCGGTAAGTTACAGACTAATATCTTATAAACAAAATGATACAATTATTGATTTATTTTATAATACTAATGTTTATTTAATTATTTATCTAATATTAAATTAAAAACAAATGCTAACACGCATATGCATTTATATTAACATGTTATGTTTTATTTATATATAGATTTTCTACCAAGGCGACATCTAACCTTTAAATAGTACAAAAATTTGTGTGGAGTATTTCATACATTCTAAGTGATAAAAGAATCTGTAGAAACGTTAAAGGTTTTTTGCATCATTGCAATAAGGTTTATTGATATTTTTACGTGTTTGATTATTTTGTATTTTATAAAACGTGTATATATATATATATACATACATATATATTCGTGTATTCACAAAATGAATCTTACTAAGAGGTTATTAAACAGAAATTTGAGTAATTTAACAGTATGTATCATTGTTATTTATTATTTTAAAAAGAAATCTACTATTAATGTATTAAATATATTATTTTCTTTTATAACAGAAGCAAACATTTTTGAATGGTGAAAAAAATGGTAGTCACCGTACTAGTTTATATGCAGCACAATGTGTCAGACAAGCATCCACGGTTACACCATTGAATACAATAATAATGTTTGTTCCACAACAAGAGGTTTGATTTTATTTTTCTATTTCAACTTAACTTTTCATTTATTATATTTGTAATTAATTGCTTGTAAATATTATTTTAGGCATGGATCGTTGAAAGAATGGGAAAATTTCATAAAGTTTTAGAACCTGGTTTGAATCTACTCTTGCCAATTATAGATCGTGTTAAATATGTACAAAGTTTAAAAGAAATTTGTATACAAGTACCAAATCAAAGTGCAATTACATTTGGTAAATAATAATAATAATAATAATCATCATCATCATCATATTAAATAATTGACAATGAAAGTTTTCATTTGATAATACTTTTTATAGACAATGTGACACTGGATATCGATGGTGTGCTGTACTTAAAAATAAATGATCCTTACTTGGCTTCTTACGGTGTTGAGGATGCAGAATTTGCTATAATGCAATTAGCACAAACTACGATGAGATCAGAGTTGGGTAAAATATCTTTGGATAAGGTATTTAGAGAAAGGGAAGGTCTTAATGTATCCATAGTTGAAAGTATTAACAAGGCTAGCGAAGCATGGGGTATTTTATGTCTTCGATATGAAATTCGTAAGTTTGAATAATACTTAAACATTTAACAATATAACATTAAACTCTTATCATTGAAATTTACATTGAATTATTTGATATAGTTGATATTAAGTTACCGGATAGAGTACAGGAAGCAATGCAAATGCAAGTAGAAGCTGAACGAAAGAAACGAGCAGCTATTTTAGAATCTGAAGGAGTTAGGGAAGCTGAAGTAAATATAGCAGAAGGCAAACGTCTTGCTAGAATTTTAACTTCTGGTAATTAAGTAACACACAATTGTAATATAATATTTTTCTTATAAACATTTCTAATAATTACTTTGTCAAATGAAAATCACAGAGGCTGCAAGACAAGAACAAATAAATCAAGCTAGTGGTGAAGCTGCTGCTTTAGTATCCGTAGCTGAAGCACGTGCCAAAGGTTTGCAATTAGTAGCCAGTTCGCTTTCTCTTGAAGATGCAAAAAATGCAGCTGCTTTGAGTATCGCGGAACAATACGTAAATGCTTTTAATAAATTAGCTAAAGTTAATAATACAATAATATTGCCAAGCAACGTAGGAGATGCAACATCGTTGATAACTCAGGTTAATTATTTTCTATTTTCAATGAAACACACATCGTACTATATATATATATATATATATATAATAAACAAAAAATTGTATTTATATTTATGATAATATTTCAGGCTTTGGCTATTTATAAACACGTTATGCCACAATCTGAATTAAAAGAATCTACAAAATCAGATGATCAGATGCAAAAAAGTACTCCTGTTAGTATCGATTCATCTGATGAAATTTACGAATATTTTAGCGACAAGGAAGAAGCAGAAAAACATAAAAGAAACAAAAAGAATCCTAAAAAAGCATTGTAATATATACAAAGTTGAGGATATTAAAAATAATATTCAATAATTCTCAGATTATTTTCTCTTTTGCTGATTAGATGCTACGATATTTATATATATTTATATGTACGAATATATATATAAAAGAGGATTAGGATTATTTTCTTTCTAATTGATATGTAAGATTAAAGACATAGACGTTCCCTGTTTTTTTAATGAAAAATTTACAAAACGAGATAAAAGATTGAAAATATTACTTCATGTATTATTGACGATACAAGAAAATAGTATGACGCAATAAATTCAATGCTCATACCGTTTACTTTCTTTTCTTTGAATGCATCGACATTGCTGGTATTGGTACGGCATAAGTTTCTTGAGATATTCGATTCATGTAATAGAGTGTTACCATGGAAAACAAAAAACAGGTTGTTGTTGCTACACGATGAACCAATCCTGATGAGATCAAGCTTATTATTAATGAGAAGACAACTGTAACATAAAAAATAATTATTTAGATTTCTATAAAACAAATTTGTTCTCTTTTAAAGAAGTAATACAAAAGATGAACTATTTTCAACATTGTATAAATTAAAATTATAAATTAATAATTATACAACTGACCTTCTGGAAATAATTTCTGTTGAAATGATTTTCCAAATACGGTAGCTTCTAAATTACCTAATGCTGTTAATACAAATAAAAATAATAATGATCCAACATAACCACCAAGAATGGTATGCAATTGGGAAGATGTTAACCAAGCTCGATACATTTGCATCCCAGAGAACAAAAGTACGGTTATAATGGAAGACAATATAAAGGATATTCCACTGGTAACAGCTAAAACAATAAATCAATGCTTATTAATGTAATTCATAAAAGATAACATATCTTTTTATAGGTTATATTATACGTCAACGAAATATAACCTAAATTTTCATACTTATTACACATAAAAGTAACAGTTTTTTCTTTTAATACAACAATAATACAAATAATTAACTTCATTAATAAATACATACACATTTTAAATATATATCTATATCTATATATATATATTATTTTCTCAAAATTATGATATGTTGAGTTTTGACAAGAGATCAGAAAATTAAATGACACGTTGCTTGAACTACAGTATATATGTATATATATATATATATATAGCTAATCTTTAAACGGTATTCATAAAGTGTTATCCACAGTCCTTTTTTAAGATGATATTTGATAATAAATATTCTATTTTATTTAAGAATGTTAACAAATTGATAATTTATAAATAATTTAATTTAAAAAGAATAGTATCATAAAAACAAAATACAGTAATAGTATAGTATACTACTGTCAGTAAAAACAATTTATTTTATATTTTAGTTTTCTAGTATATCAATCGTTAACGATAGTATATTATCAATCGATAATAGTAGATTTCTGTTTTACTACTTTACTGATGATTTGTAAATTCTTTTCTTACCAACCGTCGATAATAGTAGATTCTTATTTTATTATGTGTTTAAATAAGATGATGCTTTTATTTTTTATTTTTTTTTTTTCAAATAAAACATAAATGAATACTATTTTTAAATGATTTATTAATATCGACAAAACATTAATTTTCAATAGTGGACTCATACTACTAAGCATGTATTATACATCATTCAATTATATAATATATTATATAGAAAACGTAAACTACTAAAAAATAATATATATATAATATATATATAGAAATATAATATTAGATATATATATATATATATATAGAAATATTAAAAGAGAGAGAAAGTATATAAGTCAGAGTTCACATATAGGACAACCTTTATTACTTATAATGCATTTTGCTAGTCACAATATAATACTACGAATTATTACAATATATTATTAATATTATAATAGTTTATAATATATATAGGTCATAATATATATATATATATACATATATATATATGTATATATATTTGTAATATTAATATACTTATCTATATATATATATATATATATATATATACCTTGTATTACATAAAACGCGATTCTTTTATTTACTTATCAATTAGCCCTTAGCATATACATATAATGTATGTATATAGATATATATTTATATATATCATCCGGATGGTATAAATAATATTGTATTTCATAAAAGCACTTCTTGTTGCTTATAATATTATCGTTTCCCCCATACTGTTTCATTATCTCTCTCTCTCTCTCTCTCTCTCTCTCTCTCTCTCTCTTTCTCTCTCTGTGTGTGTTTTTAATGCCGCTCATATTCTCCTCTTTCTATTTTTTTTATTCATTCTAACGTTTTTTCTTTTTTTAAATTTTGTTTTATTTTTTTTCTTGTTGTTACCTCATTCAGCACGTTCCCTCGATAAAAATGATCTTTTTTTTTCTTTTCTTTTTCATTTTCTTTCAATTTTTTTTTTTTACTTCCCTACGACACACTTTTCGCTCTTAATTCTACTATCATTCAGGTTTACTATTATTTTTTATTTATTTATTTTTTTTTGTTCGTAATTCGCTACCCAAAACGTAGACGACAACCTACGGATTTTTACCAGTTCTCTCAGATTGTGTTTTATTTTTTTGTTTGTTTTTGTTTTAAATTATTATTATTAGTTTTTTTTTTTTTTCATTTAATATGTTCATAGCACACTTCGTTATTGTTTGTTTTTTGCATTTTTTTGTGAGTTTTTTTTTTTGTTTTTTCTTTGTTTTTCATTTGTTCGTTTGTTTGTTTGTTTGTTTGTTAATTATACATATTAAATTTTTGTTGCTGTTACGATATTTCATTTTTTTTTTTTTTAGGTTTCTTGCTGCCTGGTCCACTAACGTTTCTAGAAAAAATACTCTCCTCTTCATCGTCATTTTATCAACTATACTGAAAAGGTATGTACTATTACATTGGATACTCAAATCCTTTGAGAATGCGTTTTTTTATTTATTTTTTTTTTTTATTTATTTATTTTCTTTTTATTTCTTCTCTTTTCGGTTTGTCTAATCTTTGACACACGCCTGACTTTTAATTCTTGGTTAACAAACAAATTTATTTTCCTTTATTCTTTTTTTTTTCTTGTCGAAGGATTCATAAGATTTGAAATAATTAAATAAATAATTAAATAACATCTGTAAAAAAAAATTCTGTTGACTGTTCGGATTTTTTTTATTTTATTTTTCGTCAGAACACAATTTTCATCATTCGCATGCACGATGAAAATTTATGATTTGAAAATAAAGAAAATTTAAATTAAAATCAATTTTAATTCGATCATTCAATTATTTATTTTATTATTATTATTTCAATTTATTTATTTTTTTAATTTCATTTTTTTTTTTGCTTTTGTTTTAATTTAATTTTTTCTTAATTTTCATTTCAAATCTCAAATCCTTCGAGCTTTGCAAAAAACAATTGGCGTTCTGTTCTTTTCCCTTTCACTCTTTCTCACTCTCTCTCTCTCTCTCTTTATCTTTTCTTTTTATTTTATTTATTTGGTTTTTTTTTTTTTAAAAGTCACGATGAATTATTTGTTTCATCGCAGAGGCCACGAACTCGGTAAACAACTAGCGAGATTTTCGATTCTTTTTTTATTTTTTATTTTTTTTTCATTTTTCGATTCATATTTTTCGATAAAATGCATTTCTTATTCTTATTTTATTATTATTTTTTTAAATTTTATTTCATTTTATAAATTTGAAATTATTGCACTAGTTTGATAAGAAGAAAGGGGAAAAAAAAGGCAAATAAAAAAAAAGAATCGAAAGTCGACATTCTCGCAGGTTTGTTTGTTTTTTTTTTTTTATTATTTTTATTTTTTTTTTTTATTTATTTAATGTTTTTTTTTTCATTCCCCTTTTTTTTTTAAATCGCATAACAGAGATCGTATCGACCTTTTTAAAATGGTTTTTGTTTTTTCTTTTTTGTTTCTTTATCTTTTTCTTTTTTCTTATCATTTTTTTTCTTTTTCTTTTTTATTTTTTCTTTTTTTTTTTTTTTACTAAGCTCACGTATTTCACTTTATTTTTTTATTTAATTATTTAATTTTAATTGTAATTTTAATGTTAATTCTTTCTTTCTTTCTTTCTTTTTTTATTTTTTATTTATTAGCATTCATTCTCATTCATTTATTTATTTATTTATTTATTTATTAATTAATTTATTTATTTAAATTTTCCTACAAACTCCAATCTCTCGCAATTTAATGTGCCCTTCATTTTTTATTTTCTTTTATTTTTCTTCTTCTTCTTCTACTTCTCAATTTCATTCGCATTTTTTTTTTTTTTTTTTTTTTAATACGATCGAAGAAAAAGCTAATGACAAAAAACAAAAGAAAAAAAAAACAAAAACAAAATTAAACAAATTCGAACGAAATTGCCGTGCGCGTCTTTCGTTTACACACGTTTTACCTGTTCTTATATTTTTTTTCTCTTGTGTCTATTATTTTTTTTTTTTTTTTAATTATTTATTATACTCGTTATTATTTTTCTTATTATTACTATCATTATTATTATTATAATAATAATAATTATTATTACTATAATTAATATTAATATTATTATTTTCATCATTTTTTTTTTTATTCCTCCCTATTTCTCTTTTCTTCAGTTTTATTATTTTTTTTTTGTTCCTTTCATTTCTTTTTATTATCCACAATTATAATCCCTTTTTACGACGAAAGAGAATTAATTTTATTAATTTAAAAAAATTTTTTTCTTCTACATCGTACCGCAAAAAACACTTTCATGATTGTTGCCGTTACGCAGGGACCAATTTTTCTTCGACACATAATTTTTTTTTTTTTTTTTTTCTGGTATTTTTATCTTGACCTCTTTTAATTGGACATTTTTTGTGTGTGTGCAAATGAAATAAATTAAAAAAAAAAAAAAAAAAATAGAAAAAAAAGCAGCAGCAACAGTAGCAGCAAGCAAAGATCGTCTTAAATCTCAATTGTTATTGGTGTCTAATTTATTTTTGATTGGTTAATAACGTTTCGTAGAGAACAATAAACGAACTTGTCACAGATTTAGTTTTTCACAGTTTTAACATTGTTTTTTTTTTTATTTTTTTCCTTTGATTTGTTTTTCCCTTTTATTTCTTCTTCTTCTTCTTCTTCTTCTTATTTCCCCCCCTTTTTTTGTAATTTAAAGAATTATCATTATTAATATTATTGTTATAGTTATTATTGTTATTATTATCGACGGAGAGGGGAGAGAGACTTATTTTTATAATTTATCTCTACATATATTTTATATAATATATAATATATAATATATATATATATATATATATATATATATATATATATATTTATATATTATTAAATTATTAATTAATATCGCGCATTATTAGAAAAAAGTTAGACACACATACACATACATGAAAGAAATGTCAGGCCACTTAACAAATTGGGCGTTAAGTATTGACTTTTGACAAAAAGCTTTCGTATAATCGAACTACTTCTGTTTTTTTTTTGTTTTTTTTTTTATTTATATGTTTTTGTTGGTTGGTTTGTTGCGACGTCAATTTTTTTTTTTTTTTGAGAAAATTTTTTTTTTCATGTCGAAAGTTCGATTTTTGGATTAGAGAGGCTTGAGGGTGGGGGGGGGGGGTTGGTTTTGCGTATATTAAAAAGCGTACTTTCTGTTCTATGTAATAGAATACATAATATTATATATATATATATATATTTTTTTTTTTTAAGTATACATATACTAAATCGTCCTTTATGTGTTTTGACACGAAAAATATTTCAATCGATCGTTCGTTTTCTTTTTTTTCTTTTTTCTTTTTTTTCTATTGTTCTTGACACATATTTTTCTTTTTTTTTGTTTTTCTTTTCAAATAATAAGAAAAGAATGAATTTAATTTATTTGTTTGTTTTTTTTAAACAATTGAAAGACAAACTGTTTTGGAATAGCAATGGCGACTGCAATAATAAAACTCTGTACCACGAGATGGAACTAGTTTCGTTCAAGATGGCACTTGTCTCGTTCCTTTTCTTTCTAACTAACCAACAAATTAATTTTATATTTGTTTGTTTTTTTTTTGGTACAATTACTTGTTAATTCTGTATTAATTTTATATTTCATATAATAAACAATTGTTTGCATAAATAAAAAGCCATTCATTTGCTTAAATTTGAACAAAACAAAACCCTAATTAATTAAACGTTTTATTTCAAATATAAAATTAATACTTAAATTTAATTAATACAATATTAATTATTATTATTATTATTAATTGTAAACATTATTTATTTATATTAAATTTATTAAAAATTAATATAATAAAAAAAAGATTATAATTAATACAAACATTAAAATGTACATTTCATTTTAAATAATAAAAAGGGGAAACATAATACACAGCACGTATCTTACATTTTCCTTTTCTTTTTATTTTTTGTTTTCATTTTTTTTTATTTGTTTATAAACGAACGTTCGATTAGAAAAAACACAGATCAGTACGAGAAAAAGCAGATTTCCTGAGAAAAAGATTTCGTAGGTAACGACAGACCCGACATTTCGTTTAATTTAAATAACAATCCCTTACCGACATTTTGTTTCTCCTTCTTCTTGTTTTTGTTTTTTTTTTGTTTTTTAATCACCAAACTTTACCAACTCTTTATACTCTTTTACTTTCATTTATTAATTTTTACTTTTCTTTTCTTATTCTTGTTTATTTAAATTTCCCATCTCTCTCTCTCTCTCTCTCTCTCTCTCACTCTCTCACTCTCACTCTCACTCTCTTTCCTTTTGTCGCTACGTTTTATTTTATTTTATTTTTTTTTCGTTTCCTTTTTTTTTTTTTTTTTTAATTATTAATATTCTTCCTTAATTTTAATTACTTTATTATATAATATTTAATTTAATATAATTTTTGTTTTTTTTTTAATCGTCACAAGGTGCTATGTAAAGTGTGCGTGTTACAAAATGGCGAGGCAAAAACACGTGGTGGACCCACTTTGTTTGTTCTTGTTTTATTTGTTTTTCTTGTGCACATTGTTTGTTCGATTTAACATAAAAAAAAAAAAGAAAAAGAAAAAAAAAAGAAAACAAAAAATATTTTTCATCGAACGATTTAAGAAAGGACAGGTTTTTGTTTTTTGTCAAAATTAATCAAAAATTCTTCTCATTTATGTTTAATTAGAAGAATTTTCCTTTCCCCTATCTTTGATCCTAACCTATGGAGGGTAGAGGTAAGAAGTATCATCTGTGCATATGGGAGAAAATTTGAAAAAGTGTCCAGCGTTTTCTATAAATAACAGTTCAAAAACCTTCCAGAATGGCGCTGGTGTAGACACTTGGTATGGCATGAATGTAGCAATTGTAAACGAATTGAAGTATGCCGAGTTAAACAATTTAATATTATTGCCGACTAAAGTAGTTAATTATTGAAAATTTCAACAACTTGCGTAGTACAAAAAAATGTAGTAAATATAACCTCAAAGAATTATTATAAGAAAACGTGTAGCTAGAGTGATTGTTATTTCGTAAATTGTGAATAGTACGTTTATTAATTTTTTATTATTTTAATTTTATGAAAAAGTATGTGAATAACAAAAAAACAATTATCGGGTAAAATTTGTGTTGTGAAATTTGTGTTCCTTTGTTTATTTCTCAATCCTACTCTAATAATATTTGGCGCTTCCTTTAAAATTTACCCTGAAGCTACTGTGGCGCCACCCTAATTGAATGCATTTCAACGGACACTTATCATATACAGAGATGTTACTCCTTACCTCTACCCTCCATACCCAAACCTAACCTCTTTCCTTCAAGTTCTCCTCCAATAATTATTTTCCTTTCTTTCTTTCTTTTTTTTTTTTTAATGTGATTAATATTCGTAAAGACGAGTTAATGATTTATGTTTGTTTGTTTGTTTGTATGTTTTTTTTTTTTTTAAATTATTTCAATTGTCTTCGACATAATTTCGAAGGTAATTATGTTTGTTTATAATGTGGAAGCTTCGTTTGATTAGAAAAATTATGAAAGATTACAATGATCGTTCTTTGTCTCTTCGTAATTTTTTTTTTTGTTTCTTTCTATTTCTTTCTTTTTCTTTTTTTTCTTTTTTGTATTTTGTTTATTTAAACTACTTGGACTAATCTGTTACTAAATATTGGACGAATCACGATACGTAATGAAAATATTTCGAAGAAGATGCATCATTTGAAAATATAATACAATATTATAGTGAAAAATATTCGTTAGAATTATAACGAAACGATCGGTTCCGAATATGTATGTTCATTTATTTATTCATTTATTTGTTTGTTTGTTTTCTTTTGTTTGTTTGTTTTTATGGTTGTTTCCATTTTATTTTATTTTATTTTATTTTTTATTTTTTTTTTTCACGGAAGACGCTATCTATTATATATGTATATATGTATATATAATTATTTATGGAATGTTTTTTAGTTAACTTCTCTGTGTGTCTTTTTTTGCATTATTTATTTATCATTAATCATTATTATTATTAATATTATTATTATTATTATTATTATTATTATTATTAATATTATAATTATTATTATAATTATTATTCATCATTGCACAATTCGTTATCTTTGTATTTCTTGTGTTTATTGAATTAAGAATAATTTAAATTAGAAAAAAAAATAATGAATAAAAAACAAATGTAAATTATATTACACGGTAAATGTGTGTGTGTGTTTTTTTTTTCGTCTAAATAATTATAATAGAAAATTATTAAATGTTATATTAGTCTTTGTTTTTTTTTTTTAATCTTTTCTTTCATTCGATGGAATACAATTTTTTAATATAATAAATAATTGAATCGACTGTTTAATGAATATTTATATAATTTAGCTTTTGCATTTGTTAATTAATTAATTTAATTAAAATTTAATTTAATAAAAAATTAAAATATAATATACGATATAAATAATTTAATTAATTTATTAATTATATTGAAATTTAATTTGATAAATTTTTAATTTGAAAATTAAATTCAATTAATTTTAGAGTTTAATATTTTAATCAAATAATTAATTAAATTAAAATTATAATTTGATAAATTATTTTAATAATATTTTAATTTACAAAATATGTAATTTGAACATAAAATGTAATAAATTAAATTAATATTTTAATGTAATAATTAAATTTTAATTAATTAATTTAAAAAAAATGTCAGTGTATCGATGATTGAGTTTTGAAAAGCTTCTTTTCTCTTTTGTTATTTTTTTCTTTTTTTTTCTATTTTTTTTTTTTTTTTTTTTTTACAATGAAATTCTAGGCTTTTCGTAATTTTCTTGCTTTCATTTTATTTTTCTATATTTTTTTTCTTTTTTTTTTTTTCCTTTCAGATATGTATTAACGTATGAATTTATTTTTATGTGTTTTTATGTGTTTCTCATGTTATATGTTCATTTTAAATGCGAACGATCACTGTGACAAATTCTATTATTTTGTTTACCAAAAATACACTATTTATTTATTTATTTATTTATTTATTTATTTATTCATCATTTTTATACTTTGTTCGTTTGCATGCACATATGAATATGTATGAATGTATGAATGTGTATGTTTGTTTCGTTTGTTTTACTATTCTTTTTTTTCTTCTTCTTTTTTCTCTCATTGTTTTTATTAATCATTCAAAAATAGACGTATTATTATCGTATTTGTTAATTAAGAATCAGAATATTTTGTCGTTATTTATATTATAGTCATGCATTTATTTATTATGCGTTTTTGTTCAACGTTGTATGCGTTTTATTTTTTTTTTCTCTCTCTCTCTCTCTCTCTCTCTCTCTCAATTTGCTTCGTCCATTTTATTTGCTTGTTTCTTTTTGTTCTTTTTAAATTACCTTTATTATTAGTATTATTATTATTGTTATTAATATTAATATTATTGTTATTGTTGTTTATATTGTTACATTTTTTTTAATTCAATTTTATTTTATTTTATTTTATTTTATCTTTTTTTTTCCGGACCCGATCGATCTCGTGTTTTTTTTTTGTTTTTTTTTTTATCGAACTTTCGATATGAAAGATACGTTTCAAGTTTGTTTCATTTTGTTTTTTTTTCTTTCTCTCTCTCTTTTTTTTTTGTTTTTTTTTTTCGTTTAGGGACAAGCATTTCAATTGTTCTTTTATTTCTACAACGAAGCTTCCACATTATTTGTTGTATTTTTTTTATTTTTTTTTTATTCCTGTTAATTGTTATTGTTGTTGTTGTTTTTGGTATTGTGTTTGTTGTAATATATATATGTATATGTATATGTATATATGTTTTAAATTAATTAATTAATTATTTAATCAATTAATTATCTCTAGGCACGACCGCATGGAACAACAAGATTTATCTAGATAATTAATATTATCTTATTCATGTAAAAACATCATCGAGATGTTTTACAGTAATTTTTTGTGTGTGTTCTTTTTTTTTTTGGTTTTGTATTGTATTGTATTTATTATTTTTTTTTTTCGAAAATGCTTTTCTTTTTTTTCGATGATTACAAATGGTGGACATAATATCGCAGTTTGGTTTTTTTTGTTTGCTTCGTTTGTGTTTCGTTTTGTTCTTTTTTTTTTGTTTTTTTTTTTTTTTGGGAATTTTTACTTTATGCAAAAAATTGACCCTACAGTATTCGCAATTATATCAAAAAACAATGTTTTATATTTTCAACTAAAAGAAACAATGTCTTCTTCTTTTCTTGTTTTTTGTTTTTTGTTTTTGTTTTGGCAGGAAATAAACGACGCTATTCGTATTTGTCTCTGTTTTCTAACCTCACTTTCTTTCTTCTTACTTTATTTCTTTTTAACTATGACGACCTAAATTCTAATCAATCATGGCGGTCGTGCTAGAAATTTGTATTTTAAAAAGCACCAAATGACGTCAACAGTAGTTTGCATGTTGTTTTTACTTTTTGTTTTTTTTTTTTTATTATCGTGACGTCATTTTACAAAATTATTTAGCGTCTCTCTCTCTCTCTCTCTCTCTCTCCCTCTTTCTGTCGATCTCTTTCGTGTACAATGTTTTCTTTTTTATTCATTTATTTATTTATTTATTTATTTATCAATTATAGATGCCATTTTGCGGTAAATAAATATTACCACAATAAAAACAAAAAAACAATACAAAAAAGGATACGATATTATTTTTAAATAAAATATAAATGATCGATAATTAAAAATATTAGGCCATTAAGTATAAAACGTACGATTACTTTGATTTCAATTTGAAATCGATCATTTCATGCTTAATAACCTAATATATATATATGTATATATATCACTAATTAAATATACAGTAGGACCACACATTAATTAATTAATTAATTAATTAACATTAATAATATATTTTTGGTTATTTGTTATCTCATTTTAATAAACAATTGTTCGAGAATTAATCGAAACTCATTTCCCATTTTGTTTCCAATTTTTCTTTCTTATTTTTAGGTTATGTCCGATGTACAATATAAAATGTCCAATAAACTTATTTGTTTATTTTTTTAATAATTTTTGCTTCCTTTTTTTTTATAAAAACATAAGAAAATAATTCGTTAAGTTTTACAAATTGTCCTACTATAATTTAATTAATGAAACATAATTACACAATATTTTATTTATAATTAATTCTTATAAAATAATTCATAAATAGTATTTTTTTTTTGAAATATGTAAAATATTGCTCGTATATAAAATCAAAAATTATGCACTTCCTTCGAGTCGTATCTTTTCTTGTTTTTGTTTTTCTTTCTTTCTTTTTTTTTTTTTTTATAAACTTTTTGTGACATAGTATACATCCTGTGTGTTATATATATATATATATGTGTGTGTAAGTGTTATTCGATTATTCAATTTCATTGAATTTCTAATTTTTTTTTGTCATTCGTATCTTAGAATATTATGCATGTATATAAATGTTGTTGATAAAAATTATTATTAATGTTTATTTTATTTTATTTTTTTTTTTTTTTAATTCATTTAGCAAGAACAAGCAAGGAGACAAAATTGATTTCAAAATTTAATTCCTCTTTTCATGTTTGTTTTTTTTTAAATATTTTAATTGAATATAATAATCTACGTCCACCATGATTAAAATTAATATGAATTATGTTTAACGTTTGTATGTATGTATGTATGTATGTATGTACGTGTATATGTATGTGTATGTAAACTACGTGTAAATATAACCTCTAAATTCGTGTTTTATTACGTGAGCCAGTAAAAGTGTATATGAAAAAGGGTCGATATTTTATTATTATTATTATGATTATTTTTTTTTTTTAAATTCCTTACAAATTATCGTCGTATCTTTGTTTTATTGATTTATTCTTTTTTTCTTTTTTTTTTTTTTTTAATGTCAAATTTAATATAATATTTTAATCATTTACTTCTTTGTTTTTTTTTTGTTTTTCATCTCTTAAAATGTAATCAAATATAATATAACGGCCATAGAATTATTGCTTCTACTTTGGTTTATATTCCCATTCGTCATTATCATCGTCACACCAATTGATTTTTTTTTTTTTTTCATTTTCATTCTTCCATTTCTTTTTTTTTTGCTAATTATCAATTTTTCTTTTCTTTTGTATTTTCTGTTGTTTTTTTTTTTTGGTTTCATCCTAAATTAGTGTACGCATTGTTTTTTTTTTTTTTTTTCATTATTATTAGAGGTACACAATTAATAAATTCTATGTAAACGTAAATATTACACGTACATTGTTTCGCCATTTTTATTCAATTTATTTATTTTTAATTAATATAATATAATCAATCAATTAATTAAGTAGTCATTTCGATCGAAGTATCGTTTTCATTTTATTTTTTTTTTTTTTTTTTTTTTGGTAAATACTGCACAAAACTTATCATCATTATTACTCTTTTAATTTATTTTTTTTATTTTCGTTCACCCTTTTTTTTCATTTATTATTAATATTATTATTATTATTATTATTTTTATTATTAGTAATAATCTTATTCTTATAATTCTTATTATTAATATTATTATTATTCTTTGTTTGTTCATGCGTGTATTTTGTGTGTTATGTCTGTGACTGTGTATGTGTATTTTCCTCCATTTTGGTTTTTCTTTTAAACGTAGGTAGCGCTGTATGAAAGGAACACGGCTAGATCGTTCATCAAAATTCAGAGACACAAAGTGGTTTTTCTTTTTTGCACGATCTCTCTATTCTTTTTTTTTATTTTTTTATTTAATTATTTATTTGTTGTATCGACTTTTTGTTCGTTTTATTATTTTTCATTTGTTCTTTTGTTTTGTTTATTTTTTTTAGTCGATCGAGGAGAACGAACGGCAATTATTTATTTCTTTGTTTTTGTTTTTGTTTTTTTAATTAGCATCTTTTTCTTTTCTTTCCATTTTCTGGTTTGTTTGTATCCCTTCCCCACCCCCCACCCAACCCCACCCTACCCCACTCACTCTCACTCACTCACATTCTCATTCTTTTGTTCATATCTCTTTTTTGCGCACGTGATTTGTTTCTCCCCCCCCACCGCTCGTATTTATTTGTGTTTTTCTTGTTTTTTTTTTTCGTCTCTTTTCTTTTTTATTTACTTTTTTTTTATTCTTTTTTTTTCTTTTTTGTTTCTCTTTTGTTTACTTCGTAAAGGCAATTTTACAGAGGTAAAAGAAGTCAACGGAACCGTTGTCCTACGTAGGTGGTGGTATCGAGATAACGTTCGATAAGAAATTGGATATATATAGATATATATATATATATATAGAAAGAGAAAGAAGAATTTTTTTTTTCTTATTTTATTTATGATTATTATCCTGCATTTTCATTCTTCTTCGTTATTGAAGAATTATTATTTTTATTATTATTATTATTATTTTTTTTTTTGCATTTTAAGATTTTTAGTTTCCTCTCCTATCCCCTCCCCTCCCTCCCCCTTGTCAACTAACACACGTAAAAACATTTGTCTATGTGTTTCGTTTTAATCGTTGATTATTTAAGTCTGTTAAATTAATATGCGTTTACCTAGCAAAAAAACCTCGTCAAATTGTTCAATTGCGCGCGTGTGCGTGTACCTGTACGTGTTTGTGTGTGTGTGTGTGTGCACATCCTCTCTTATAATTCTTTTTCAAGATCAAATGACACAATTTGCGGCACAAAGAAGACTCTTTATTTTCTGTTTATTTTGTGTTCTCACTGATATGCTCTATCCTGACAAAAATTCTTTCTCGACGGAAATGAGAAAATTTAATATATATTTATATATATATATATATGTAATATGTAATATGTAATATGTATGGTACGCGTGTATATAATATGTCTACAGTCTCTGTATTTTATTAATATTTTGCTTCAGCTCTTTTTCCCTTACTCTCCTTGTTCCCCTTCCACTTTCTTTTCCCCTTCTCCTATCACTTTCCCCTTCCCTTCGCGTTTCCCTTTCTTCTCTCATTTTCCCTTCCCTTTGTGTTTCTCCCACTTCTCTCATTTCCCCTTCCACTTTCTTTTCCCCTTCTCCTATCACTTTCCCCTTCTTGTCGCGTTTCCCCTTCTTCTCTCATTTCCCCTTCCCTTTGTGTTTCTCCCACTTCTCTCATTTCTCCTTCCCATTCGTGTTTCCCCTTCTTCTTCCATTTCCCCCTCTCCTATCTTTCAACGATCACAACTTGACTTGTATTTATCTCTTAATTTTATCGTTCTCTCTCTTTCTATTTATTTTTCTTCTTTTTTTTTTATTCTTTTTCTTTTTTCGTTCTTTTCATCGCTTCTCGTAATTTTCTTTGTTTTAAAAAACGACGGAAAAATTGTTTCACAATTAATTATAAATATACATACGCGTAATTATGATCTGTGTGAGCGCATAAAATGGACGCTGCCGATATATGTAGGACGAAAGGTCACACATTTCATGCATGCAATCTCTCTCTCTCTCTCTCGCACTAGCACTCGCATTCTCATATGTGTATTATTTATTTAATTAATCTCATTCCAATTTCTTCAAAGAGAGTTATCTCGATATTTATATATATATATATTTATATATATATATATATATATATATATATATGTATTACATTTTTTTTGTTGTTTTTTTTCTTTTCTCTCCTTTCCTATTTTTATTTTCTTTCCTTTCATTTTTATTTATCTTTTTTTTTTTTATTTCCTCTCGTATTTTTTATTTGTTTTGTTTTAATAATCAGTCCATATGTTTTTTTTTTTTTTTATCATTTTGCAATCATTTCATCATCGTCGACCGCAATATTATTATTTCGCGCGCAAGATATAAATAATAAATTATTACTTAATAATAATAATAATAATAATAATAATAATTGTAATTATTATAACGTTTATATTAAAAAAGAAAAACAGAAAACAAAAACAATAAAAGCTTGACTTATTCGTTAAAACTTTCCTTATCACATCGCATATATTTTTTATATATATATATATATATATATATATATTTTTTTTTTTTTATGTAGCACACAACGAACACGCGCGCGCACGCAGCGCGCGAAAAACACACCCACACACACACACACATACTTAATACATACTTTCATTCTGATTCTCGTTTATTTATTTGAAATGAAACATTTTCTTTTTTCTTTTTTTTATTTATTTTCATCGTCACACTTTATCCTGTTTCATTCTATTTTCTTTTATCTTCATATACATATATACGTATATATGTAAGAACACACATATGTTTTGTCAGTACGCGCGCGCGCGCGCGCGCTCAACATTTTTCGATTTCTTTTTCTTTTTTTTTTTTTTTTTTTTAATTCATTTCTTATTCGCTTCTTCCACTTCGTAACCAATCATCACGGCCTCTTGTATTTTTTTTAAATTAATTAATTAATTTAAGTTAATTAATTAATTTTTTTATTTCCTATTATTCCCCTACCCCTTTCCTTACATTCAACTACTCGTATTTCCTATCTTCTTTCCTTTTCTTTTCTTTTCTTTTCTTTTCTCGTTACTCTTTTCATTTTTATTTGTATTTTTTCTTCTAAAGTTTGCTTTTGTTTTAAACCAATTGACTGACTAACTTTGATATGATATTTGGCTGGATATCATCGTCGTCTTTTTCTATCTCTCTTTTTTCTTGTTTGTTTTTTTTTTATTTTATTTTTTTTCCATTTTTTTTTTTTTTATGTTTCCTTTTTTTTTCTCTACTTGTTCGCGTATTCCATTTAACCCATTGCCGCACACTTTTATTTGACGATCGTGCTTAGAAATACGAAGATCGGACGGTTATAGCCGTCATTTGCGGCAATGGGTTAACACTCGAGAGAGTTTCGTTTATTCTTATTAAATTTAAATTATATAAAAAACAAAAAAACAGCGAATGGAAGTAACTTATAGAAAAACTTTATTGATTTCGTGAAATGTTATTTTTTTTTAAGTTCACTTAAGTTCATTTAAGTTTGAAACCTCAAATTACATTGGTTTATTCTTTTATGTAAGATTATTGTAAGTTTACCTAAATAATTAATATATTTAAGTTCACTTTTATATCATTTACTTTAGTTTTGCATCTTAAACTTAAATATATATATATATATATATATTAAGGATTAAATCTTAAGTGTTTCATTTAAATATATATATATATGTATGTATGTATGTATGTATGTATATATATATATTTAATTAATCTTCGCTTAAATTCATTTAAAAGTTCGTTTAAATTCATTTAAGCTCTAATACACATGTTAGCTTAAATTCACTTAAGTGTTTGCTTAAATTCCACTTTTTTTTATTATTATTATTATTATTATTATTATTATTATTATTACTTTTTTTTTCAAATACGCTTCATTTCAATTAGTTTTCATTTTCTAAATTTCATTATCAATTTTCGTCATATTATTTTCAAATTCATCGATTATTTACGCCTTTTTTTTTCTCCTTCTCCTTTTCTTTACTTTTTTTTTTTTACATTTTTTTTTGGTGAATTTTTTCTTCTTTTTTTTCTTTTTTTTTTTCTTTTTTTTTCTTTAATTCATCCTCCCTCACATATCCCATGAACGCCCCGCGATGACATAATAATAGTTAGATAAAGGTCTCGCGGTAATACAAGTGGCACAAGTTAATCACATTAATTCTGCTAAGAATGCAGCGTATTTTATTTCATTTTTATTTTTATTTTTTATTTTTTTATTTTACGTTAATTATTATTATTATTATTATTAATATTATTATTATTATTATTATTTATTTTTTTGTAATTTTATTTAATTTTTTATTTTGTTTACTCACGTATGATTTCACCCACAGCTACCCTTCGCAACTCCACAACCCTACAACAACCGTTAATCATTTACCACATATTTCTTTCTTTTGTTTTTACTATTTTGTGTGTGTGTTTTTTTTTATTTATTTATTTATTTATTTATTTATTTATTTTTATTTCGCTCATTCTAATAATAAAAACCCTACTTGTTCTTTATTCTTCCTATCATAACCAACAAAAACCATTCCCAGTTATTTTATTTGAATCATTTCATTCCTAACCTCACATTTATATTTATTTTTAGCGAATGATTTTTTCTTTTTTTCTTTTTACTTCGATACAATCTCAAACTTTATTATGTCAAATATTCTTCTTTTTTTTTCTTTTTCCCCTAACAATCCCCCATTGTTTTTTTTTTTTAATTATTGTTGCCGTTGCTCTCTGTTTGCTTCAACTTATTTATACTATTATTATTATTAATATTATTATTATTACTTTATTTTCTTTTTTTTTTTTTGCTCTCACACAAGTAGAAAGTTTTTAAAAGTTAATATATATATAATATTTATATTTATATTTATATTTATATATATATATATCGCATAATATTAACGCTTATATACTAAGAATAGACAGACAGATAAACAGACATTTAGTAGACAAATAGACACTTAGGTACCATGCAATGTTTAGTTTTTTAATGTTTATGTACGTATATATGTATCAATGAACGTGTGTGTGTTATTTATTATATTTCGTCGTATTTATTTATTTATTTATTTATTTATTATTCCGACTTTCTTCTCCTTTTTCTTTCAACTCTTTTCACATTTCATTTAATTCTTTGTTTAAATTTCCCGCCATTATTTTTATTTTTCACTAGATTATCACGCAAAGAACATGCTTGGCATGTTTTTATTTTATTCTCTCTCTTTATCACTATCTCTCTTTCTCTCTTTCTTTCACATACACGCGCACACACATACACACACAGACACACTCTTGCATTTAATTATTATAATAATATATCTTACATATCTAATTGTTAATACTTTCATATCTACATATATATACGTAATATACAAGATATTTCAAAATGTGTGAAACTCACTTCAAAAGTGACCATGAAATGCAAACTTAATAAAAAAAAAAAAAACATTGTTCATATAAAAGTGTATTCTACTTAACCTCGTTTCGAGGTTATGTTTCACATTTGTGTTCCAATAATCTTCGTGTTTTCGTTGACGTCACACATTTTGTTCATTAAATTTAGTCGTATCAGTTTAATCGGTTCAGTTTCAACGTTCAGTTCTTTTACTAGAAGTATTTCATTATTTTCTATTTGTTGTCAGTGGTGGATTAAGCGGCTGCGCAGTATCCCGAAGTGGGGCCCGAAGTTTCCAAATTTCTTTTCATTAGGGTTCGAGGAATATTACGTTTTTTTTTTTTTAAGTAAATTTACTTAACACGTCACGGTATGAAATTTTTGATTACATTTCTTTTTTGTTAATAACTTAATGAGAATTTTTGTTGAAACTTTTGTTTTTCTAACTTGAGTTTGAACGACTCCCCCCGACATTTTTATCGCTTGGGGAGGGGGGTTCCCACTTGACTTGATCCGCCACTGTTTGCTGTGGATTCCAAAGTTACAAAAGCGTAAATAAGATTTTGATTAGTGGGCTCGTTTGAAAACAATGGCGTACTCGACGTTCATTGGTCAGCGTTGAAAAACTTCGAACGGTTATACAAAATGGCGGCCGACAAATTCGACCAGTATCTGGAATTTTGGTGAAATACTGCGAAATTCGATTGTATTACGACTTTAAACATTGTATACGAGTCAAAGGTGTGATCATTTCTAATATTTTCAATGAAGATCAATTATTGGAATGCAAAAATGTTGAATAACTTTGAAACAAAATCAAATGGGACACAACATTTTGTATGAACATTTTTTTGAGGATTCTTTTGTTTCTACTAGTCCATTCTTGATATTGATCTTAAATATTATGAAACATCCTGTATATTATTTCATACATATATATGTGTAATATATAAAAGTTAATCGAGAAGAAAAAAAAGGTTGTCTTAGACAATACTTTTTATTTCTCAATATGTATGTGCAAATGACTTTAATTTAATTATTTATTGTTTTATTATTATTTCCTTAACTTTTAACCGCTCAAAATATATGTATATGTGTATTAGATATATATATATGTATTATGTATAATATCTCACGTGTGTGTAAACATATATGTATACATATTTACGGTTCATATATATATATATATATTTATGTCTGAAAATCTTCATTCTTCTTCTCATCTTCTTCAGCTATGTCGATCATATGTTTTTGTTTTATTGAATTAATTTTCATTTCAATTAATTACTTGTTCTCGTTATTTTCTGTTTCTTGTTGTTGCTGTAGTAATAGTAGCAGTAGTAGTAGTAGGAGCAGTAGTAATAGTAGTAGTAATAGTAGTAGTAGTAGTAGTAGTAGTAGTAGTAATAGTAGTAGTAGTAGTAGTAGTAGAAGTAGAAGTAGTAGTAGTAGTAGTAGTAGTAGTAGTAGTAGTAGTAGTAGTAGTAGTTCTTGCTTTCCTCTCAATATTAATTTTCATAAAATTCTTATAGATAGTATATCTGATTTAATTTAATTCTGGACTCAGGAGTAGGCTCGTTTATATATTTTGTTGTTTAATGTTGTCGTTCTCGTCACATTTTATCCTGCAAGTTTTATATGAATACAATACATAGGCTTTCCTTTTTTTATTTCTGTCATTTTATTTTATTTTTTTTTTTCTAAATATTCTATTTTTCGTTTATTTGCATGCCAACGATTTGTTGTTGTTTATTATTATTGTTGTCAGTTGTCATCTATTTTTCTATTTTTTTTTTTTATTTTTTTATTTTAAATAGTACAGGAAAGCGAAATAATGCAATTCGCTTGCTAATATGCACATGAAATAAAATTTTTAATAATAATAATAATAATAAATAAATAAATTATAATAATAATAATAATAATAATGATAATAATTGTTATTAGAATAAAATAACAAAATATATAAATAACAATATAACATTGTGATAAGACAGGAGACACGTATATATATATATATATATATATATATATATATAATATTATGTATTATATCGTATATTATAAATATATGTATATATTTTGTCTACAGTGCGTCCCTAGAAAAAAAGCACCCTGTATATACTTACATATATAATGTTACCCATTATACTTTAATAAATATCATATATATATATATATGTATACTTGTGTTTAAATATATATATTATTTATTATATTATTTATTAAATATTATTATTAAAGACAGAGACACACACGCGAGGTAGCGCGTATTTTATTATTATTTTATTTCCGACATATTATTTTCTCGATGCTCATCCGCGCGCCATTTTTTTTTTTTTTTGAAAGAAAACAAAAAAAAAAAGGTTCGTTTATTTTTCCTCTTTTTCTTTTTTTTTTTCACCGCAAATTTATCAAGATTTGTGTTAAATATGACGCAAGTTGTAGATTATTAATTATTATTAATATTATTATTATTATTATTATTATTATTAATGCTTGTTGTTTAGTTTATTATTTATTTTAATTTATTTATCATTCGTTTCATTTAGGCGCCAAACATTTTTCGTTAATATTTAATCAATTTCGTTTTAGTTTTAGTTGTATTTTTATCAGAACGTATCCATACGCATGCGCAGATCAGAATGGATAAAACAAAATTCTTTAAAATGAGCCAAAAATCTTTAAACAATTCAACAATTAATCTCTCGCTGAATCGACAGTTTTGAGGTTATTTACAAAATTTAATCACAACTTTTTCAATACACTTTTAAGGTTATAATTTTTTTTTGTTTTTTTTTTGTTTTTATCAAATTGTATTATTGCAGCCTACAATTTTGATAAGTATGTAAAAATAGTCATTAATTTTGAAAATAACCTACAAATTTTTGGATCATTTAGGAAACTTTTGTTTTACCGTAAACCCGCCAACATACGCACATATATAAATACAATTACATAGATTTATATGTATAATTTTTATGTAATATGCATGATTTACGATTAGGTTTTTAATTGATGAGCACTTGTTCGAGATTTTAAAGCCACTTACGCACGCACGCAAGAGACTCCCCCCTAGTGTTTTTTGTTTTTGGTTATTTTTTTAAGTATCACGTGAGAATATAATATGTGAACGTTATTATTATTATTATTATTATTCTCCCACTCTAATTCTTTTATTTTTCTTTATTTTATTTTCTTTTTTTTTTTTTCTTACAAAACTTCACGCTAACCCTGCCTTGACATTTAAGAAAAATTTCTATTTCTTTTTTTTTTTTTTTAATCTTTTTATTTGCCACAGCATCAGTATGAGCGATTTCATCGATACGGTTTAGTTAAATACATTTTATTATTATTATTAATACTATTATTATTATTATTATTATTATTATTATTAATTCTAAAACGCGTATACGCTTTTTAAATATCATAAGTTTATTTATTTATTTATTTTAAGCCACCAGCGTCTACTCCTCCTCCTTCTTCCCCTCCCTCACCTTTTCTAGCGTATTTTTTTTTTTAAATCTACGATTAAATTTACTATTACTAGTGTCTAAGGTGAATTATTAGTGCATTATTTATGGTTAGCATAGAAATACAATGAGGAGAATATTCTTTTCTTTATTTATCTTTCATTTTGACTCATTTCGTGTTTGAAATTTCCCGCAATTCTCGAAGATTGACGAAGATGTACGTTTTTTTTAACGAACTTTCACGATTAGGTCACCGCCATCTTGAAATTTTCTTGCACATTTTTCTTTCTTTCTTTTTATCTTTTTTTCTTTTTTTCTTTTGATCTTGCACAATTCGTTTGTTCTTTTTCTTTTTGAAATTTTCCATGATTTACGAACATTGCCGAGGGTGATACGTTGTATAACGAACTTTCACGAAGTCAGTGCATTCGCCATTTTGAAAATTTCTTTCACATTATCGTACCGATTTTCTTTAGAAGAAAATGATGCTTTATTTGATTATTTCTTTAATAATTTATTATTATTATTTTATAAATGATCGCAGGATCATTATTCGCGTGTATCTATTACATTTATTTATTTAATTATTTAATTCTTTATAAATAAATTATTATCATAACGAATATAACTGTGTGATCTTGTTTTGTTTTATTTTCTTTTCTTTTCTTTTCTTTTCATTTTATTTCTGATTTTTATCAAGTTTACGTTTTTGTTTATCAATAAAAACGTAAGGATATGATATTACAAAACTGATAATTTGATAATTTTATTTCATTATCATTCATTAATCATTCATTTAATGTTTATTATTTTTTCTATTATTATTAAAATCATGTCTTGTATGATTAAGATTAACTATATTGTTTATATAAATGCGATTCGGTGCGATATTATAACGTTACGAGTTAGATTTTTATTTGTATAATATAATTACGTTCAATGAATAATATTAAACATAATTTTAACACATTTTATCAATAACAGAAAATATTCATCATTCGATTTTCTTACTTTCTCTCTCACTAATTTTCTGTTTTCTTTTTTCTTTGTCTTTTCTTTTTTTTTTTTTTCATTTTCATTTGATCGAAAATATCGAAGTATCGATAAAATATGATTAAGTTTGTTACTTAAGCTCGTACGTTTTGAAAAAAAACAAAAAAATGTCTAATTTATCATGAGGACTTATTAATTGTATTATTTTTTTTGTTTTTTCATCTAACAATAATTCAACTATCAGTTATTGTTATATTTAATCTTGTGTCCTCGATATTATTATTATTATTATTATTTATTCATATTAATTATTATTTACTATTATTATTATTATTATTAGTATTTAAGTATTATATTCCATTTAATAATTATATTTTAAAATTAAATTATATTTTATTTAATGAGTAACAAAATATTGTGCTATAAAATCGAGGTACTAAGTACAGTTATATTTTTGTGTTGATTATTTTTATTTTATTTATATTTTTATTACTATATATATATATTTTATATATATTATTTATATACCAAGTCACAAATTCTTTTTCTGTTCTTTTTTCATCATCATCTTCTTCTTCTTCTTCTTCTTTCTCTTTCTTTCTTTTTCAATTTTGTTTGTTCTATTTTTCTTTCATCATCATCATCATCATCATCATCATCATCATCATCATCATCATCATCATCATGGCTACCATCATTATTATTAAATCATCATTATCATCATTATCATGGCTATACTCATTATTGATTATATCATCATCATTATACCATCATCATCATCATCATCATCATTATACCATCATCATCATCATCATCATTATACCATCATCATCATCATCATCATTATACCATCATCATCATCATCATCATTATACCATCATCATCATCATTATCATTATACCATTATCATTATTATCATTATACCATCATCATTATCATTATCATTATATCATCATCATTATCATAATCATCATAATTATCAGGATTATTATTAAATTATTTAATTTATTCTTTCTTTTCCTGTTTGATACATACACACAAATGTGCACACATACACACACTTACATACACATTCACACAATACAAATTATTGATTGCAATTGTCGATATATGAGAATCCTCTTGTATTTCATTGTCATCATTATCATCATTATCATCATTATCAGTATCATTTTTTAAATGAATTTTACAAAAGTTTTACACAACAAGGCAAAAAGTCAATTCGAACAGATGATTTGTTTTTCTCTCTCTCTTTTTTTTTTTTTATTTCGCTAATTTAATAATTGGCGAATTTATTTCTGAGCCATTGTCATCATTATTGTTAACATCATCGTAATCGTTCATTATCAATACCATCATAATCATCATGTCATCATAATTGTCCTCATTATCATGATCATCATCATTATTATCATTATCAATGACTATTTTTAATAATAGGACGCGTATTGATTAAAATTATCATCAAGTATTATGCATAGAATATTAATTATTATCACAAATATGATTTTTAGCTACTTCGAAGCTTCAATTACATTCAACACGTGATTTTACTACAAATATCATCATTAATTATTCTCTTTTCTCATTTTATTATTTATTTAATTATTAATGTTTATTTTCCATTTTACAGACAAATCAAATTTTCGTCATTTTATTCTTCTTTTTTTTTTTTTTTTTTTTTTTTTAATATTCTTTTCTTTCCTATTTTCATGGAAATTCATGGACAAAACCAATCTATTCATCCTCTTATTATTATTATTATTGTTATTATTATTATTATTATTAATATTGAATTCATTTATATATCACACCATGTGTCACTTTTAATTTATATTAAATTATATTATTTTGTAATTGTTTAAGATAAAGAGTGGGGGGAGACAGACAGCCTTTAATTAATTATTTTATTATTACTATTATTATTATTAATATTGTTTAATTTTAAATAGATAGATAGATATTGGGATCTCTGGTAGGGGAGTGGCGTAGCCACACAATTCGACCTATTTACTCTAATTGTGAACTTAGCCACTAGATAGCGTATTCAAGTGCTACAGATCCTCCACGTGGCGCAGCAATTCGACCTATCTACTCTAATTTTGAATTTAGCCACCAGATAGCGTATTCAAGTGCTACAGATCCTCCACGTGGCGTAGCAATTCGACCTATCTACTCTAATTTTGAATTTAGCCACCAGATGGCGTATTCAAGTGCTAGAAATCCCAATAGATGAATATATATATAGTGATATAGAATATAACATGTTAGTTATAATATTATTTCTTAAATAATATGACTTGAACACTCTTGTATTTAGATAAATAACTTGAAGAATATTTATCTTCATTTCTCACTATTATTGGGACCATTTATTATAAAAATGTTTGAAATAAGTCTCATTTGAATAAATATGAGAAAAACAGAGAATCTAATTGGATATTGGGATTATTTAGTTTGATAAAAATTCACTGGGGGCACTCGAATCTAGATCTTCCAATTTTTCAAGAAACTGTTTTATCCATTGAGTTAACGGACCCAACATAATTCTTACTTACGATTTTTATCATTTGTTTTTTCCTTTTTTTTTTTATTTAAAATAGGGTTACTTAAAATGCAGTAATTATTATTTATAAATAAATAAAACGATTGTTATCTCGATTTTCTTTTTTTTTAAATTGAATTTATAACCTTTTTCGTAATAAACGTAAACAACCATCACCACCATCATTTGCATGAACTCGTAGCCATCGATTTATATTTTTATTTATTTATTTATTTATTGATTTTTTTTTCAAGTTAATTATTTAAAACATTTCGTCGACAATATTTTCGAATGTGAATTATTCGTTTTTTTGTTTTCATAGGAAGCTGCCATTTTTTTTTTCTTAAACGCGCGTTTATTTCGATTTTATTCAAAAATCTGTTCGCCATTTTTATTGAAATAAAATAAAATTGATTAGAAATATACAAAATGAACAAACACATGATACTTAAAATTAAAAAACATGATAAAATTAAAGAATGAAAAATAATAAAAATAGAAAAGAAAAGAAAAGAAAAGGAAAGGAAAGAAAAGAAAAAAGAAATAGTAAAAATAAAATAAATTTACCTATGAAGTGTCCTAGGATGTGGTACGATTTCTTCTCTTTCCCCAAACCGCCATTTTGTTTCTTTGTTTCTTTTCTTTCTCCCACTCTCTCTCTCTCTCTTTCTCTCTTTTTTTTTTTGTCTAATTTCTTATCAATCCTACGAAGAAATGTTTTTGGATCAATCAAAGAATACACACGTTTGATTTATTTTTCTTCTTCTATTTTTTTTTTACCAATCATTTTTTATAATTATTGTTGTTATTGTTGTTGTTGTTGTCGTAGTAATCGTCAGTATTTTTTATTAATAAAAATTTTTTTATTTATTTCAATTAATCTCATCGATCAGTCAAGTTTCATTTCGATATCGTCGTCGTGTCAAAAAAAAAAAAAAAAAAAAGAAAGAAAGGATGAATTATATTTATTTAAATTGTTTATTTTGTTGTTGTCGTGGTGGTCGTGAGTATTTTTTATTAATAAAAAATTTTTTTTATTTATTTCAATTAATCTCATCGATCAGTCAAGTTTCGTTTTGATATTGTCGTCAAGTGTCAAAAAGGAAGGATGAATTAATGTTTATTTCAATTGTTTATTTATTGCACCCTGGTGTTACGATTTATATCTCACTTTTATTTTTTATTGTTTCTTTAATATAATAATAATGATAATATAATAATAATAATAATAATAATAATAATAATAATAATAATAATAATAATATATGAATAATATAATAATAATTAATATAATAGTAATAATAATAATAATAATAATAATGATAATAATAATAATAATAATAATAATAATAATAATAATAATGATAATAATAATGCGATAGGTATTTTTGTTTATACTACTAAGGTACAGCTGCTTGACACTTGTTTCGCAAAATAGAAAATGAACGTTAAACGCAAAAAAGGAATTTAAAATAAACACAGATAAAATATAATATAATATAATATATAATATAATATATAATGTAATGTAATATAATATAATATATAATATAATGCATAATTCATAATGACGTCAACAACAAATCCGAATCAAAAAGATAACTATCAATGGCATGCATCACATCAGTCTAATTTAAAAAAAAAAAAAAAAATTTATTTACTTAATTTTATTAAAAAAAAAGTAAAAAAAAAAAATTCCTTCGAGTAAAATCAATCGTAATTTGTTGTCAATTAAAATTCAATTTTAAATATAAGATGAATTAAATTAAAATTAGAATAATAATAAAAATTTAGAAAAAAACAATGACAAAAAAAAATAGAACTTTTTTTTTTTTTTTTATTAAAGTTCGCATAAAATTGATGCGATCGGATTTTTGTTGATCGATTTATAGATCACACTCTATAAACAAAAGAAGAAAAAATATATATATATATATACACATACATATGTATATATATATTATAATTTATTTTTCTTCTTTTTATTATTATTAATTATTTATTAATTTTTTTTTTTTTAATATTAAATATACAAAATGATATACATATATATTTTATGCATGAGTGTGTTGTGTATATTCGTGTGTATTCCTAATGAATACATCGATGTTTATTAATTATTTTATTTTAATTATTTATTTATTTATTTATTTAATTATATATGTATATATATATATTTATTTATTTACTTATTGATATTACATAAAACGAGAATGCATTAGTTTATTTAACTTTGTTTTTTATAATATTTTTATACACAAATCGTTAAATATATATTTTTAATTATTTATTAATTAATTAATTAATTAATTAAATTATTATTAATAGCGCATTATTTTATTGATGGATAGAAATGTTTTTTCTAGCCTCCCAACAAAAAAAAAAAAAAAAAAAAAAATGACTTCAATTTGTTTGTCCAGAGTTTCTTCCTTTTTTTTTTTATGTTTGTTTTGAGCGAGTATGCGTGTCTTTTTTTCTTTAATTATGTATTTTCGTCTGTCTCTTGTGTTAATATCTTATTTATACACACATACACACATACACATACAACATTCACACTCAGTCAGACAGACAGACTGACAGACAGGACAGAAAAATATATACATACATTATATTTATTTATTATTTATAATAATGTGTGTATGCATTGTTTATTTTTTTGATGAATGTTTTTCTTCGTTGCGTATAAACTAAGCACATGTGCGTTTATATATATATATATATATATATATATATATATATATATATTCGTTTTGTTTTATTTTTTATTCTCACTTCTTCTTCTTAATTTATAGCAAAAAACCAAAAAAAAAACTTAAAAAAAAGGAAAATTACAAACAAGGTCACCGATCCTGAACATTTAATACAATTCAATTTAATTGTTATTAATTAATAATAATTAATACATAATTTATGGAATTTGTTTAACCATTCTTTCTTTTTTTCTCTTCATTTATTTATTTATTTATTTATGCATTTAATTTTCTTTCATCTGTAATTTTAATTAAAATTAAAATAAAGCTCTCAATCTGATCCTGACATTTTAATACAATCGTATCTAAATTGTTATTAATTAATATTAATTAATACATAATGTATAAGGGTTGATTTTCTTATCAATTTTTTTTTACCACTCTTTCTTTTCTTCTTCTTTTCATTTATTTATTTATTTATGCATTTATTTATGCATTTAATAATTTTCTTTCATCTATGGATATTATTATTAATGAAAATTATTACGCAGAAATTTTGTCATTAAATGTGAAGAAGCACTGTATAGGTTTCTTTTTTTTCTTCAAAGGAAGGATGGGAATTAGGGTTGCATTTTTTTCCTCCCTTTTTGTATCTTTCTTCTTTTTTTTCTTTTTTGGTTTTAAATTTAAAATTGAACCTATACAGGAAAGGGATCGGATTTGTTCGTTTATTTTACTTTACTTTACTTTTACTCTTTACGTTTATTTTATTTTAGTTTATTTTAGTTTATTTTATTTCGATTATTTAAATTGATTATTTCTAATGCTTACGAATAAGTATATTAAGGCCTTTCGTATTTTGAGGTTATACGAAGAACACAACGTACCTCTCTCTCTCTCTCTCTCGCTCTCTCTTTCTCTCATTCTCATTCTTTTTCTATTTCTATCTCAATATTTTCTTTCATTATTTTTAATTACACGAACACCAAATGATATTATATTCATTAATTTAAACATTAACAATTAATATTTAATGTCAATTCATTTGAATCTTCGAAAAAACGGAATGATTTTTTTCATTCGAATCTTCGAACAAATAATCTGATTTAAACAGAAAACAAGATGGCGGTAGAAGAGTGGGGATATTTGAGTAGTTCGTGAGTACTAATTTTAAATCATTTTTCATTTTTACCTCTTTTTCTCTCTTAATTTATTATTATTATTATTATTATTTATTAATAATTATTAGTATTTATGATTATTTACTACTATTATTATTAATATTATTATTATTATTATTATTATTTATGTAATACATTTTCACGTTTTAAGTAACTCCCCATTATTTTTTATATTTTATATTTTATTTAATTGTTTAAGGTACACCGATTATTATGATTATTATTATTATTTTTAATATTAATATTATTATTATTATTATTATTATTATTATTATTAAATCGGTTCGGAGTTTGAAAGCAGCCTGTTAGGAAAAAATGTAGGTTTTATGGGGATTAGGATATATTATGGGTAAGATAATATATTTGAAAAAATGATAGATAGGAACGACGAGAAATTGTTCGATTTTTTATTCTATTAGGTGGTTCGGAAAATCGTTGCATTTTTCTTTTGTAAAAATGAAGACAATTTCTGTTTCGAGGTTAAACCTTAACCTTTTCAAGTGTTCATAAAATAGTTGAATTTGATAAATATTAACCTCTCATCAATCTCATGTGTTACTATTTGTCGATTTTATGGAAGGTAGAGGTAAAAAGTATCATCTGTGCATATGGGAGAAAATTAGAAAAAGTGTCCAGCGTATGCTATAAATAACAGTTCAAAAACCTTCCAGAATGGCGCTGGTGTAGACACTTGGTATGGTATGAATGTAGCAATTGTAAACGAATTGAAGTATGCCGAAGTTAAACAATTTAATATTATTGCCGACTAAAGTAGTTAATTATTGAAAATTTCAACTACTTGCGTAGTACAAAATAATGTAGCAAATATAACCTTAAAGAATTATTATAAGAAAACGTGTAGCTAGAGTGATTGTTATTTCGTGAATTGTGAATAGTACGTTTATTGAATTTTTATCATTTTAATTTTATGAAAAAGTATGTGAATAACAAAAAAACAATTATCGGGTAAAATTTGTGTTGTGAAATTTGTGTTCCTTTGTTTATTTCTCAATCCTATTCTAATAATATTTGGCGCTTTCTTTAAAATTTACCTTGAAGCTATTGTGGCGCCACCCTAATTGAATGCATTTCGACGGACATTTTTCATATACAGAGATGTTACTCCTAACCTCTACCCTCCATAATCGATTTGCATCAACTAATGCCATTTATTGCGTCAGCAAAAAATGAAACAACTTTCCGAACAACCTAATAATTGTTTTTTTTTTGTATTCTTTTTTTTGTTTTGTTGTTTTTCATATTTTCTTTTCTTTTCGATTAAATGGAATTAATAATAAAGGTACCCGGAACCTGAAGTTATAGCGCCGTTAGAAAAAGATCACAACTGTTTTCATCCTTTTTTTATTATTATTATTAATTTTTTTTTTTTTTTTTTTTAGGGAGAGGAAGGTACCATTGATAAATATTATTTATTATTAAATATTATTATTTATAATAATTAATAACCGATATTTATGATCAAGATTTTTGAATGCCACATTTTTACGTGTTGAACAAACTACTTTTGTTCTTGTTGTTGTTGTTGTTGTTTTAGTGTTAATGTTTTATTGTTTTTTTTTTCTTGCTTCATTTATTTTTTTCTTCTTCAAATATTGTGTCACGAATCTATATTAATGTTCTTTTTGAAATTTGCAAAATTCTTTCATTTAATTTATTCCATCATTAATTTATTACTAATTTATTAAATTTATTTTCATCATTTATTTATTTCTTATTTTTTTTTTACTTAAAATTATAATTTTAAATTTAGAAATAACAACAACAACAACAAATGGAATATATATATATATATTAACATTTGAATAAATTCAAAATTGAAATGAAATCAAAAAGAAAAAATTAAAGATCAACTTTGAGCCTCGTGTTTTAATTTTAAATCACACTTGCACACAGGAAAGCAAACACACACGTACCACTTACACGCGTGTATTATTACACGTGTGTGTATTATTTATCAACACATACACAAAAATATTTAAACAATATTATAATTAATATTAAATCTTAGATTAAACGACAAATAAGAAATTCTTGAATAGTTCAAACTAATAAAAAAAAAAAAAAAAACTTAGAGAACTGACCACCACAAAACACCGGAAAAATTAAAACAAAACGAGTTAAAACAAAAATGTTAAATCAAATTGAACATGTAAAATGCAATAGAACGAGATACGAGTTACAAAAAAAAAAAAAAAGAAAAAAAAATAGGTAATCAATTAATTAATTAATGAAATTATATTATATTATTAATAATATCATTATCATTAATTAAAATAATACAATTAAATTTATTATTATTATTATTTTCTATTTAAAAAAAAAAAATATATATATATATATATAAAACAACACACACACAGCCGACTCGTGAAAGCCCCCTCCCACCCAATGTTTTTTTTTTTTTATATTTGGTTGAATTTTCATTTCATTTCATTTCATTTCAAAATGTCACAAATTGTCGTCTTTTTTCAATGTAAACATTTTTTTTTTTTTTTTTTTTCAATTTAATTTAATTGAAATTTTCTCTTCCTCTTCCTTTGATCAAACCACCACCTCACCCTCCCCCCACCCCTTCTTTGTTTCATTCAACCCCATTTGAGACAGCGAGTCTAGCAAAAAAAATATTTCGGTAAATACGTTGACTAAACTATAGTTGAAATAATTGGACTAGGGTCAATAGGGGTCGCGTGATGTTTTCACGTATTTTATTTAAAAAAAAAAAAAAAATATTAAAAAAAAAGAAAACAATACTTCACAACCAAAAAAATCACACGGAAGGTTTTTCAGGTTTTCTTTTTTTTTTCTTTTTTTTTTTTTTTTGACTTCTTCGAGGACTCTTTTAATATTTGTTTGTTTGTTTGTTTCTTTTCTTTTCTTTTTTTTCTATTTTTTTTTTCATTATTTGTTTGTTAATTTTTCATTCTTCTTTTTGTTTTCTTCTCTACTTCTTTTCTTCTACGTCATTTTCATACCTTTTTTTTTCTTTTCATATTTTTTCACATTCATCATATCATTGTCTCTCATTTATCATAGTTCGTTTCTTTCATCTTCTATCTTTTCATATATTTGTTTATCTCACACACCTTTAATTATAATCGTAAAAAAAAAAAAAATAAACGTATACGAAATACGTAAATTGTTGTTTCTTTCATTTTTCTTTTGATTTAAACAATGTTTTCTTCTTTCATTTATTTCTTGTTGTTTTCACCCCCTTTTTCTTCAAATTGTTTGTTTTTTTTTTTTTTTCATTTTCAGTTCCACATGTCTCATTTGATATTTTTTTTTGCTTTTTTTTTGTATTTTTTTTGTTTTTTTTTTATTACACAACCGTCGAACGAGCAATGGCACGGAACAAAATTATTCTACATACAGTTTTTTTTCATTTATTTATATAATTATGTACGGATTTTATGTATGCAATTATATATAATATAATATATATATATATGTATATAGATATATATGTGTGTGTATACATACTATTATATATCAGAGAGTTATACGCGCATTGTCATTTTAACGAAATAAACTTACATTAATTTACTAATGATTATTAATTAATTCTACGATTGCACGAAAAGCTCGTTTTATTTAATTAATCATTCATTCATTTATTTATTCATTCATTCATTCATTCATTCCATTATCAATCAATCAGATTGATATAATTCATTTTTATTTTAAATTCTAATTTATACTCGCGAGACGGATGATTATACATGTGCATACGTGCGATTGTCGTTTGACTTTCGAGTATGAGAGGATAATTTATTATTATTATTAATATAATAATTATTATTATAATATGCGTTTTATTTATTATACGAAATATTTCAAAATATGTGAAACTCACTTCAGTAGTGATCATGAAATGCAAACTTAATAAAAAAAAAAAAAAACATTGTTCATATAAAAGTGTATTCTACTTAACCTCGTTTCGAGGTTATGTTTCACATTTGTGTTCCAATAATCTTCGTGTTTTCGTTGAACGTCACACATTTTGTTCATTAAATTTATTCGTATCAGTTTAATCGGTTCAGTTTCAACGTTCAGTTCTTTTACTAGAAGTATTTCATTATTTTCTATTTGTTGTCAGTGGTGGATTAAGCGGTTGCGCAGGATCCCGAAGTGGGGCCCGAAGTTTCCAAATTTCTTTTCATTAGGGTTCAAGGAATATTACGTTTTTTTTTTTTTTAAAGTAAATTTACTTAACGCGTCACGGTATGAAATTTTTGATTACATTTCTTTTTTGTTAATAACTTAATGAGAATTTTTGTTGAAACTTTTGTTTTTCTAACTTGAGTTTGAACGACTCCCCCCGACATTTTTATCGCTTGGGGGAGGGGGGTTCCCACTTGACTTGATCCGCCACTGTTTGCTGTGGATTCCAAAGTTACAAAAGCGTAAATAAGATTTTGATTAGTGGGCTCGTTTGAAAACAATGGCGTACTCGACGTTCATTGGTCAGCGTTGAAAAACTTCGAATGGGTATACAAAATGGCGGCCGACAAATTCGACCAGTATCTGGAATTTTGGTGAAATACTGCGAAATTCGATTGTATTACGACTTGAAACTTTGTATACGAGTCAAAGGTGTGATCATTTCTAATATTTTCAATGAAGATCAATTATTGGAATGCAAAAATGTTGAATAACTTTGAAACAAAATCAAATAGGACACAACATTTTGTATGAACAGTTTTTTGAGGATTCTTTTGTCTCTACTAGTCCATTCTTGATATTGATCTTAAATATTATGAAACATCTTATATATATATGTGTGTGTTTATGTGTACACTTTGACACTAAAAATTTGTATTTTATAAAGCATAAGGATACACATAAGCGAGAGATATTTATATCAATTTTTTTCGTTGCAAATGTAGCCATTTATTTATTTATTAATTATCTTCATTTTTTTTCTTTTGTTATTTCTTCTTCTTCTTCTTCTTTATTTACTTCATTGCAAAGAAAAGAAAAAAGAAGAATAATTCCTTGAGAATGTGCGTTAATATTAATGTCTTATTATTCAAAAATTAAACATTACAAATATCCAGGAAAATTTCACGCATTAATTCTAACCTTAAAAATTACATATTAACTTAAACTACAAGAATCTAATGGTTATAGAATTAAAATTAAAATTAAAAACGAAAATCTAACCCTAACCCTTCACCTTGGTATATAGAAAATATTTTCTAATGTTTAATATTATTTAAATAAATTAAAAAAATACTTTCTCTCTCTCTCTCTCTCTCTCTCTCTCTCTTACTTTTTTCTTTTTCATCTTTTAATTCATTTATTTTATGATTATTATTATTATATATTTCTGTCTCTGTTGTTCTAACTTTTGTTTTTATTTTTTAACGTTTATGGTTGTTTTCTTTCTTTCTCTCTCTTTCTCTCTTTCTCTCTCTCTCTCTCTCTCTTTCTTTTGTTATTTCTCTTCATTTGTAGTCATTAATATTTTGTTTATCTCTGAAACTATAATCAACAATCAGTGATTTAAAAATATCAGTTCTATGGTTTCCATACAGTCTTTAATTCAAGATCATCCACCATGATTTTGTTTGATTATGGGGGAATTAAATCCATCGAGGTGTTTTTTTCATGATTTTTATTTACTTCTTTTATTTTTTTTTTTTTTACTGAACGATAATTCAAAGATTGTCGTCAGCCATCTTGTAAAATGTCGATTGTTCATTCATTCGCATTTTCTGTATCATTTTTCATGTTTTCATGTTTTTTTATTTAATATTTTTATCAAATAATTTTTTAAGGAATGGAAGAGGAACGACGGGATTAACATAAAAATTGAATTTAAATTAAATAACAATTTCTATTCGTACAAATTTCTTCTTCGAGTTTGATAATCGATACGTAAGTCAAAACAATTACCAATAAAAAAAAAAACAAACAAACAAAAATAAATAAAATAAATTATAATTTACATTTATATAATTCTGTTCGATAAAAAAAAAAAAAATCAAATTATTTTCAATTATAAAAATATTGTTAATTAAATAATATTGTTAACTAATAATTATAAAAAGACAAATTATCGAGTATTCCTAAATACAAAGTCATCATTTTAAAAATGTCATTCCACAAACATTGCAATTGAGTATCCAAAAAAAATAAAAAAAATAATTATATTAAAAATATAAATTTTTAAATAAATTTCTTAGTTTATATTAAACAAATTAAAATTAATTTACTTTTCTCTCTCTCTCTCTCTCTCTCTCTCTCTCTCTCTCTCTCTCTCTCTCTCTCTTTATCTCCCTCTCTTTCAGTTCAATTTCTTAACATTTTTTATTAAGCAACTCGAGAGCTATTGAGAATATCAAAAATTCGAATGAATTAAAAATGGCGGAATAAAATTTATAATTCCCTTTTTTCTTTTTTTTTTTTTTTTTTTTTTTAACGTACGTATACATATATATATATATATTTTTTTTTTAATTATTTTTTTCTATCATATTATTTTCCCGTCATACTTTTATATATACTTGTATTACGAGTGCAAGATAATACTGATATATAAAAATGATTTAAGTAGGAGAAGTAGAAGGAGGAGAAGAAGGTGGTGAAGGAGGAGAGGGGAGGGGATAGATGATTTTTTTCTAAAATAATGCGAGAACAAAACAAAAACAAAAATACACACCAGGTACATCATTTACAATCCTATTGCTTCGTTTAAGATATAACTTTCTAATAATAGTGATGAAAGCAAGTTGAAAATTGCAAGCACCTCTTTAATTATTAATAACTATTCAAAAAAAAAAAATAAACAATAATAATTTATTATACACGCACATATATACGTATACAAATAATATATTTATCCTGTGTGCGTGTGTGTGTGTGTGTGTGTATACGTGTATGTGTAAATATTGAATTATTATTAAATTAACGTGTATAATAAAAATTAATTGTACAGGAGGATAATTAAACAAAAATGAAAATTAAAATCAAAATTAAAATTATGTCAAACCATCACCATTACTTTCAACTACATTGGTTGTTTATTATAATAACAAAGTAACTATAGTTTCATCTCTCGTCATTGTTTATACGATCACAATAATTATATTTAACATTAAACAATAATGATATTAATAATCGTATTATTTATTTTATTTAAGATTAAAATTAAAAAAAAAAAAAAACTCACACACACACTCGTTAGTTAACATTTTTTTTTTATTAGGTATTATATAAAAGAGACTTACGTTTTTTCAACGTTAATTATATGTTTGTATATTATTATATATATGTTTGTGTATGTGTATTAAATGTTTAAAAGAAAGCTGCCAAATTAGGTTTACTTCTTTCTTTTAACAAACAAAAAAAAAAAGATATTTTATAATTAATATTAAATATTTGAAACAATATATATATATAAATCAAATATTATTATTAATTATATGAATGAGTAAATAATATTGGCTTGTTTAAACAAAGAGAAATACTTGCAAATTTATAAAAACACATGTTTGATACACAAAACCAGCATTGAAATCACCAAACCGATCAAACCTAGCATTGAAGTCTCCGAACGATTCAAACCCTGCATTGAAATCCCCAAACCGATCAAACCCGGCATTGAAATCCCCAAACCGATCAAACCCGGCATTGAAATCCGCAAACCGATCAAACCCGGCATTGAAATCACCAAACCGATCAAACCAGGCATTGAAATCTCCGAACTATTCAAACCAGGCATTGAAATCCCCAAACCGATCAAACCCGGCATTGAAATCTCCGAACGATTCAAACCAGGCATTGAAGTCTTTTGACAATTCAATACATAAAACTTGGTACATTTTTATTAACTCATTATTTATTATTTAATTTTTATAAACTATTTTAAATTAAATCTAACATGTTTTCTTTTTCATTAATTTTACAATACCAATTGCAACTTTTTTTTTTGTACAATTATTATTATTTTTTTTTACACGGTATTTTGAGAGGAACGCGTATTTATTGTGTAAAAAAACAAAAAACAAACAGTTAAGTGTATATATAGATATATATTTATATATATATATATATTTATTATTTATTTAATTATTTAAAAACCTCTATGAGTGTAATATGTTTAGTGTTTGTGAGTGTATTTATTATTATTATTTTTTTTTTAACTATAAAAGTGCACACAACATTACTAGCATTTTTTAATACTCGCGTTTAATATAATTGGCATATATATATATATTGTAAATATAAAACTAATAATAATTATAATAATAATTAAATATACATTAATGTCAATAACCATACTAAATATTAAGAATAATAATAATGATAAAAATAATAATAATAATAATAGCATTGTTATTATATTTTTATAACTAATTGTTATATTTCTAATTGTTAAATATTAATTAGGATTCTCGCGATTAGGTTAATTGAGTTTAAGAATATACAATTATTGTATTATTAATAATAATAAAATAATAATAATAATAATAGATATATATATATATATTTTTTTTTGTATACTATTTCGCTGATTAATTAGGTATATGTATGCATGTAAATATATATGTGTATGTAAGGATCTTTAAACTTAATAAATCATGTCGTTATACTTAAAAATTATCCTACAATATATATATATAGGTATATGTTTATTTTGTGTATGTATATTTTATTAAAAATGTATTAGTGTAATATGCAGAAAGATGTGTTAGAGCGTTTTTCACAGATTTGTTTTAATTGGACCAGACAAAACTTCTCAACTATTTATATATTCATATATTTGTGTGTGTGTATATATATATAAATATATAGTTCATTAAATATTATATAATAATAATAATTATATAATATTTCATTTATTTTTTCCATACTCGTTTAATTTTTCCCTTCTTTTCTATTTTTATTTTTTATTTTGAATTTTGTATTACACATACAATCGTATTAAAAAAAAAAAAAAAAAAAAATAAAGCAAAAGAAAACACAATTGTTTAAATATAATTCGATGATTTAATTAACGATATGAATTTTGTTTGTTTGTTTGTTTTTTGTTGTTGTAATAAATCATTAAATTAATTTTTAAACAATCTTAATTTCTTTTCTTTTTTTATTTTTTTTTTTTTTATAATACACTGTATATGTAATAATTTCATTTATCTGTGTGTGTGTCTGTGTGGTATTATTGAAGAACACTTTGCCATAAAATTAAAAAAAAAAAATATGAAAAAATTAAAATATACAATTTTTCCTGCGAGTTTTTTTTATCTTTTGTCATTTATTTCAATGTCACAGCTCAAGATTTTCATTTTTTTCTTTTTTTTTTCTTATTTATGGGAACACGACCTTTTAATTTCTTAATGGGGTTTGTTCTCTTCTCCTCTTTTAAAAAGACTTTTACCACCATGGTATTATATATGTACAATTCAATTTAACAAAAAATGATCAATTTATCAATTATCATTTAGCAATGATCATAGAAGAAAAAAAAAAAAAAAAAAGAAGATGGCGTAATATCCAGAGAGACAAAAAAAAAGAAGAAAGTTTTATTCTCAATTAGGATTGTTTTACTTGCAATTAGGGTTGTTGTTTCTTTTCTTTTTTTTTTTTTTTTTAAGAATTATCAACAAACTTTCACAGACGTCACTCAATTCATACACACCCATCACACATAATACACACACAACGAACGCACACTCACACTGAGAGAGACGACAAAACAAAACAAAACAAAACACAACGAGAACAAAATTATTTATATATAAAAAAAAAAAAAAAAAAATACATTTCTGCTTAGTTTCTTTTTTTTTTTTTTTTGGTTTTTTCCATTTTTTTTTTTTTTTTAATTATTATTATCATCATCATCATCATCATAATTAACTTGAAACAAGAACAAAGAAGAAAAAAAAAAAAAAAAAGAGAGAGAATCCTGTAAAATCTTTTATCATTTTCTCTTTTTCTTTCTTAAGATGTGTCAACACTTAATAATTACATTATTAATAATTAAAAACTTATTTTGTTATATATATATAATAATAAAATGTTTAAGTCAACTTATATGTACTTACACAAACACACACACTATATATATATATATTATCCACACACACATTTCTATCTTTATATATTGTATTCACTTTTTTATGTAACAGGTTTATTATTATTATTTTTTATATATATATATTTATATTTATGTGTATATGTGTATGTACTACAACCTCTCTTACGGAACGCTTAAAATAATGACGTCACATTTTCTTTTCTTTTTTTTTTTTTTTTTTTTAAATGTCACTCAGGGAATTCTGATATATATATATATATATAAATGTTGATTTACAATAAAAACAATAATAATAATATTAATAATAAAGATAATAAAAATAATATAATAATAATATTAATAATAATAATAATAATAATTGATATATAATTAATATTATTGATTACAAAAAAAGACACATAAATGTGATTAGGATAATCTGGCTGCGCCATGTTTTGTTTGATTGCAAATATTTTGTGTTACAGTTACAGTTAGACAATGAACTTCTTCTTCTTTTTTTTTGTTTTTTTATTTTTTAATTTAACAATAAATTATTAAAATAACAAAATTCAGTCCCAAGTACAACACAGTGGAACTCTATCATGCACACACGCGTTAAATTTACTTAATTACAAAGTTAATTTATACTAAAAGAAAATTTATATTCTACATGTACTTTTTTTTTTTTTTAAATATTACAATAATAATAATAATAATAATAATAATAATAATAATAATAATAATAATAATAATAATAATAATAATAATAATAATAATAATAATAATAATGATGATAGAGTAATAGTAGTAGTGTCACAGTTTGTTTGTTTTTATTTTTCATTTAATTTTTCTTCTTGTTTTTTCTTTTTTTTTTGTTTTTAAAAAATTCATGCTCGTTGTTTGTTTCAACGAGACGAATAATTGGAAATATTGTTTTTTTTTTTTTTTTTTTAATTATTTATATTATTTATTCACGATATGAAAGATGTTATTATATTATTATTTATTTTCTTTTTTTTTTTTCACTTTCCAATTTTTTTTTTTTTTGTTTATTTGTTTGTTTAAGTCGATAGTTTTAAGTCTCAAATATGTGTGTGTGTGTGTGTTCTTTTTTTCTTTATTTTTATTAATATTTTGGCACGATTTGTTTATCGTTTTTAATGAAAACGTTTATTCACATTCGTATCACCGCCATTTTATTTATTTATTTATTTTCTTTTTGATTATTTTTAAAAGTCTTCATCTTGGTCGGTTTGTCATTATTTTGGTTTCTTTAATATTAATCTCATTATTTCAAATGATTAGATTCGTTAAAATACTAAGATTTTTCTTTTTCTTGAGGGTGGGAGGTAGAGGGTTGAGGGGTTGAGGGATTAAGGTTTAGGGGTTAAGGTTTAGGGTTGGACTCAAACAGAGAACGAGGAACATTTCTTCCCCCCTTCTTCTTCTTCTTCTTCTTTGTTTTTAAATTTTAATTTTATTAATTATTATTTTATAATTGATATTTAAATTATTTATAAATTGTATTTAACAATTATACAAATTTTTTCTTTGCAAAAAAAAAAAAATGTTCTTCTTTATTTCCACTTGTTTTTCATTTTTTTTCTCTGTTATTCGATGAATAAAATAAAATAAAATAAAAATTAAAAAAAAAAAAACTGTGTGGGAAACAAAAAAATAGAAAGAAATTAAAAGGCTGCTAGAATTTCTAATTTAAAAAATATAAACAAATACAAATTAACTAATTAAAAAATATCTTATCCCTTTTAAACAATTAGATATAAAATAAACAATAAAGTACAATAAAATCGTATATATATATATATATATACATATATATATATATATATTGAATTAATATTTAATTAAAATGAGAAAAAAAAGGAAAATTTTTTTTAAAACTGGTAGAATAAAAGGGAGGAGGGGGGGGGAATGAAGGCGAGGGTAGAATTGGGGAGTAAATATTTTTTAAGGACACTTGTTTGCGATCTATTATTAAGCTACGTCTTTTTTTTTTTTTAAACATTAACCCACACACGTGTAAGTCTTACGACTAGATATATTCAATATCGAGGCAGGTGTTAATATTATTATTATTATTATTAATTTTTTTATTTGTATTATGTTTTAAACATATAATATATAGGTTTTAAACATATATATATATATATATATATATATATATATATATATATATATATATATATATATTAAGTCGCGATCGTTATTAATTGTTAATAATAATAATTATTAACAAACGATATTTTCCAACGTTCCTTTTCTTTCTTCAATCACTCATCAATTTTTTCTTTTTATTTATTTATTTATTTATTTATTTATTTATTTATTTACTCTTCCTGCTTTTCATACAAAATTTGATTTATCAATCTTTGCAGTTTGTTTAATTGTGTTTGTTTGGTTATTTTTGTTTTTTTTCATTTTTGATCTACACTTTTTTTTATATCGTTTCATCAATGATTTTTGTTTGTTTGTTTTCTTTTTTTTTCTTCAAAATTTAGCATTGAAAGCAAAACAAAGGCCACCATGTTCGTATAAATATTTGTAAAAAAAAAATAATGGGAATACGTTGTTGATCAGTAAAATTAAATTTTGATTGTAATAAAAGTAATGTATGTAAATAAACAAAAATAAAATTACTTTATTCTAATTATTTTCGTATTGGGATCTCTGTTAGGGGCGTGGTGTAGCCACACAATTCGACCTATTTACTCTAATTGTGAATTTAGCCACCAGATAGCGTATTCAAGTGCTAAAGATCCCCCACGTGGCGTAGCAATTCGACTTATCAACTCTAATTTTGAATTTAGCCACCAGATAGCGTATTCAAGTGCTAAAATCAATCCCAATCCGTTCATTATTTATAGGCACTCGAAAAACAAAATTAATTCATTTATTTATTTATTCGTTTATAATAATAATATTTCGACACGTGTGACGAAACAACAAAAATTCGTTCCTTTTTCTCTGTTCGTTCTCGAAAAAAAAAAATAAATAAATAAAAATAAAAAAGAAAAAAAAAATTGGAGCTCGGTTTAACACAAATACTTCATAATAATAAAATGAATAAAATGAATAATAATAATAATAATAATACTTGAAAATTCGAATTGTAAATCAAAATTCACGTTTCGAAGATCAAATGTAGAAAGACGACGATTTCTTAACAATTTATTTAATAATAACATTATTATTATTATTATTATTATTACTTTTATTATTATTATTATTACTAATATTATTATTTTAAATATATATATATATATATATATATATATGTTAAAAAATCGTCTAATTATCGTATCACGTATTTTACCATGAATTTAATTCTAAGAAAGTTTAAAAGTAAGTAGGTAAGTATGCATGTATGTATTTATGTACGTATACACACATATAAATATATATATATGTGTATTATATATATAATGTATTATAAATATATGCACAAACACACACGCGCGCACACACATATAGAAATATCGATTGCAATACCGCGAAATATAGGAGAGATTATTTTCAACCAACATTTCAACCCACACACCCTTCATCATAATTTCCTTTTTTTTTTTCTAATGAAAAATCACCATCATTGACAAAACTTACCCCCCACCCCCACCCATACTTCCAGCCCTTTTTATCTCTCTAACTGTCGCATGGACTATCACTAAAGAGTCAATTAAAGCAATTAATAACACATGATTGGCAATACAATTAAGCGTATATAATTAGAACGACTTTATAGGGTTGTTGTTCTTTTATACTCGTCACGTGATTTGCTTTTAGTTAATTATTACTCATTATTACTTTATTTTATTTTATTATTATTATTATTATTATTATTATTTATTTATTTATTATATATTTCTTATATTTATTATATTTAGTTTATTATATATTTTATTTTTTTGTTTATATATATAGATATATTTTGCATCACTGTTAAGAACATATACATACATATACATACATATATATATATTATTGTGTTTTGATCTTTAATTTAATAATTAATTATTTAAACTAATAATTTAATTAATTGATGTATAATGTGTTATTATATTAAATAATTAAATTACTAGTTTAATTAATTAATTAAATAATTAATAATATAATATGTATATGTTATTGGATTTTGATTTAAGATTAATTAATTATTTCAACTAAAAATTTAATTATTTTAATACTTATAACAAATTAGTATATTATATAATTAATATATTAGTTTATCTAATTAATTAATTATTCAAATTAATATAATAATTATATATTATAATAATATATTGTGTATATTAATTAATTAAATTATTAATTTATTTAATTAATAATCATATTATATATATATATATATATATATATATATTTATGTATGCATTTGAATATGTATATGTATATGTATTATTATCATTGTTTTTTTATTATTTATTTATTTCTATGTATATATATATATATATATATATATATATATATATATATATGTATGTATGTATGTATGTGTAACTCCTACTAAGAGATATTTTTCATTTTGTTTATCATTTAATTAATTTTAATTGTAATTTTAATTTATTTTTATTCGGCTTCACAGCGAAGCTTCACGAAGGAGAAGAGAGCGTTCATTTGTGCGAGAATATTTTTCTTTTTGTTGTTGTTGTTGGTATTCTTATTGGTATTTTTCTTTTGAACACAAATAAAATAAAATAAAATAAAATAAAATAAAATAAAATAAAATAAAATAAAATAAAATAATAATAATGATAGTAATAGTAATAATAACAATAAAACTGTCTCTTTTTTTGTATCTATGAACTTTTCATATGTTTGTTTGTTTCTCTTTGTTATTCCCTCCCACCCCCTTTTTCGTTTTTATCAACATTTAATTTTTTAACACATTTTTATTTGTTAAATAATATTAATGTTGTTTTGTCGACGAAGAAGGGTTCAGTATTATTTGTTTTTGTTTTTATTATTATTTTAAGGCCCATATGTCGCGCGTTTTTTTTTTTTTTTGAGGAAGAGATCGTCGTAAAATTAGCCTTGAAAATCCAAAAAAAAAAAAGAAAAAGAAAAAAGAAGGCTATAGTAATTTTTTGTTTTTGTTTAGTCAATTGTTCCTATAATCACCATTTTATTTTTAAATCCTTGTTTTGTTTTATTTGACCCAGTTTTCTATTTTTTTTTCTTTTTTCAATTTTCTTTTCTTTCTTTTTTTTTGAAGATAGTTGGCAAAGAAATTTTTGTTTCTTTTTTTCCCATCATTACACACACAATTATGTTTCTTTTCGCTTATTATTATTATTTTTAATAATTTAATTATTTAATTATTGATTCGTGACAAGAATTGGGACCATTGATTGGACCCCACCACACCCCACTCCTTACCCTCATTGGAAAGAGTGGGCGTGACATTCGAATACTCCCCCACTCTTTTCCCACATTGAAAGGAGTGGGGATGGCATTCGAAAAACAAGTCTTCAAATTTTAAAGCTGCTTCAAGCTTTCAAACTTGCCCAGTCAAATTTTCATTTATTTTTTTTTTTTTTATTCTCTTTAATTCGCACAAAAATTTTTATCGAAGAACCTCCACCAATCAAAATTCTTCTCGCAAAAAGAATGTCATTTTTTTTTTTTATTTCTTTTTAAATATTTATCAATGGAGGTACTCGATTCACAGATATTTTAGTATTAAAATAATTAGATAAAATATTATCTAATTTTACATTATCCGTATTTTAATTTTAAAATTTTGTTTATTTAATATGACACTTTTTCGTTTAATTTTCTTTTCTTTTTTTCTTTTTTTCAAAGCTTAATTAAATTATGCGCTTTTTGGTTTATTTTTTTTTTTGTTTTTTTTTTTTTTTTTTTTTTTTTTTTTTAATAATCTTCTTCATCTTCATCTTCATCTTGTTCATTTTCGTGTGAATTTTTAAGATATGTGATAACATAAATATATATATATATATATATGTCTCACTGTCAAGTGAGTGAATGAATAAAATACACCATAAAAACCCACACACGTTGATTCAACTATAAATACACATACACAGAAAGAGAAAGAGAGAGAAAAAGAGAAAGAGAGAAAGAGAGAGAGAGAGAGAAAGTGAAAAATATTGATTGCCGTTTTATACACACACAATATTCATAATCTTCCTTTTATAAAACAATTTGGTTGTCAATAAATATTATTAATAATAATAATTAATTAATCTTCTTCTTTGTCTCTTGTTTTTTTTTTGTTTCTTTTTTCTTTTTCTTTTTTTTTTGTTTGTTTGTTTATTGCCATATTTGTTTGTCGGTAGTGTAGTTCGTTAAAATATGATCGTATTAGAAAATGAATTTTGTATTCTTTATAGAACACAATATTTACTAATTTAATATATACATATACATATATATATATATATGTATATATATGCATATATATAAATTTTGGGAATTTGTGATCGTCCATTTTTAATTTCATTCGCATAAGCATTTGTAATTTGTTTTTTTCGTCCAGCAATCTGAAAAAAAATTGTATTCGTCAATGAATACGTTCAAATGGATATATATATATACATATATGTATACACACGATGTGATTAATCCATTGAAATAAATAAATTATATTAATTTAATAATAATTTGTATCATATCGTCAAATGTTTCACGTTAAATTGAAATATTGTTATTTAATCAAATTTCAAAACATTGGTAAGTAAATTCAATCAGCAATCGTAAAAACATTTCTTTTTTTTCTGGTTTTTTTTTTTTTTTTATTGATGCGAATGCAAAAATTTTTATTTAAAAAAATAAAAAAAAAACAAATTTTCGCCACTTTGTGTGCATGTGTGTGTGTGTGTATGATGAATGTGTTGTATGTGTTCCTTTTCTTTTCCTTGGTTGTTTTAAGTCTTTTTTTAGTTTTTTTTTTTTTTAGTTTTTCTGTTTTTTTTTTTTTTTTTTTTTTTACATTTTCTTTTCTTTTCTTTTCATTATTATTATTATTATTATTATTATTATTATTATTATTATTTTTCAATAATTTCATTTATACTTGATCGTCATAGCAAACTATTAATGTTGCTATTAATAAGAATATTAATAGTACTATAATAGTAGTAGTAATAGTAGTAGTAGTAGTAGTAGTAGTAGTAGTAGTATCGATAATCGACGAATACTAATCGATAAATAAGTAAATCCTTTGAGCATATAAAATGTTCTAATCATGGATCACACAAAATTTATTCACTAAACTTCAATTAGTTTGTTTCAATATACAAATATACAAAGGTGATTTCACAAACTCTTGTCACTTAAACAACTTCAAAAATATGATAGTAGCAGAAAAGTGATAAGTACTGATAAATCATCCTGTATATAAATATATATATATATATGTGTGTGTGTGTATTATGATCTATAGATCCATGAATCTAGACAAATCAGATGCCACTATTTTTATTTATTTATATTTATTTATATTTCATAAAGATTCGTAAATTATTCAGGTTATAATTAAAACGTTATATTAATAAATATAACGCTATATTTAATATATATGTGTGTTGTGTGTGTGTGTTTGTGTACGTACATATATTTATATATATATATAATTATTTTTTTAATATAGATATATAATGAAGTATTATATATATATATATATGTATGTATGTATGTATGTATATATAAAGTGTAATTATTAACATAATTGGAAAGTGCCATTTGAATAGAATAAATTGATTAATTAATTTATTTATTAATATTTATTATATTTTATAATAATAAAAATTAAATACATTAATTAATTAATTAATTAATTATTTAATTAATAACGCCACAGCCCCCAACGTTTTCACATTTCATTAATTCAACACATTTAACTTTCTTAAAATTAACAAAAATGATTTCATCTTATTTTTAATTTATTTAATATTAATTATTATTATTATTATTATTATTATGATATTTGTTTGTTTATTTATAAATTAAGTATTAGTCTTTCGTCGTCTTCGGTTATGTTTCCATTTCAAAATATCGAATATATATATATATTTATATCGATATTTGTTGTGTTTATCGATATTTCTTCTTAATTCTGTATTTCTTTCATTGCAAAATTTACGACGATAATAATCGATAGTAATCGTTATTTGATGTAGTAGCATCGATTTTTATTCAATTATTATTCGTCGATAGAAAAACATAATTCAATCTTGGACGACGTGTTTTTACAGTATTATCATTTCTGTTTCATTTTTTAAAATTAATCAATTGATCGTTAGATCGATTAATTAAATTTGTTTGTTTTTATTTGTTTAAAAATCATCCTTTCGCATTTTGTATTTAAAATACGAAAATTTGATACGTATGATGCGCACCAAGATTCTGGCCTATTCAGGTACTTTAACAACATTTCTCTCACAGAGATTTCGATTAGTTTAGTTCATTTTATGTTTATTTATTTATTTATTTATCAATGATAAATATATGTTCAATTTAACATTACTTCTTGTATGTATTTTCTTTCCTCATTATTCTTATTTTTTTTTTTTTTTTTTAATAATTATATTTATTATAAATTATATATTTAATTTGACATGACGACTTCTTGTTGCATTATTCCTGTTTCAATTTTGTTGTTTTTGTTGTTGTTGTTGTTGTTCATTTCATTTTTCTTTCTCATTCGTTTTATTTATCCTTCGTCATCGATTCGTTCTTATTTGCTGTTATTGATTAGTTATAATTTCATTTGTTGAACTTTGTTAAGTAAGAACCACTTTGAAATATCTCTGTTACGATATTGTTTATTTAATAATTTCATTTTGTTCTTTTGTCCCCTTCTTTTTCTTCTATACTTAATTCCCCCCTTTTTTTTTTTTTTTATCGTCACAGGCTGAAAAAGGGAACAAATCAAATTGTCTCGGCCAAAATCTTTTCAATTTTTTATTTTTTTTTTTTTTTATTTAAATCAGTCTGTCATACGAGAACACGTTTTTGTTTATTTGTTTTTTTCAATCTTCGTCTCTTTTTCTTTTCTTCTTTTATTCTTTTACATGTTTAACATCTTTTATCATTATTATTATTATTATTATTATTATTATTATTATTATTATTATTATTATTATTGTTGTTGTTATCTGAACGGATGGTTTGAAATTCGTGTTTTTATTCGAATTGTTTTTTTCTTTTTTAATTTTTTGATTGGATACGTGCATTCATCTCGTTCATTTCGTGCTATCCATATATTTATTTATTTAATTAATTAATTATTTATTTATCATTCTTTTAGTGCCATCTTTTGTCAATAAGAGAGAGAGAGAGAGAGAGAGAGTGCGATAGAGAGAGAAAGAAAACACACATGGAAAACATTTTTATATGTGTCAGTCACGTTAAGAGTACATTAGTGCAAGTATAGAATTTTATTTATTTATAAATAAACATTTATTTAATTATTTATTTATTTATGTATATATGCGTGTATATATGTGTATGCTAAATAAGTAAAATTGAATTATTATTCTTTTATTTGTTTATAATTATGTATCGTATGCGAAAGAGTATATTTGTAATTTGTAATTTGTAATTTGTGAATGGGGTTTATGGGTGTAATAAAACAGTAATAATAATAATAAAAAAAAACCATTAAAAAAAACAGGAAATAAAATTTAGAAGAAAATCAAATTAAAGTAAACGAAGAGAAAAGAAAAAAATAATAACAACAGGACTATGATGATGTCACGTGACTAGTGTTAGAAGGAACTTAAAGTTTATTGCATTATTATTGGGGAAGAGAGTTTGTTTATAATTATTTTTATTTTTTTTGTTGTTGTTGTTGCTATTTTTTAATTTATTCCGTTCATTTCATCATCCATTTGTCTTAACATCCTTTTTGTTTTGTTTATCGTATTTGAGATTTACGACAGAGAGAGAGAGAGAGAGAGAGGGAGAGGATGCATTTTTGATTCACAAAAGAGAATTATTAAAGTTGACGAATTAAAATCCTCTTTTTTATTATTATTATTATTATTATTATTATTGTTATTCTAATATTTGAATATTGTTGTTATTTATTTCTTCAATTATTTTTTTTTTTTTAATCAATTTGATTTAAAACTGTATTAAATTAATATTTTTTTTTTGATTAACGATTAATAACGATAATAAAATTTGATTAATTAATTAAATTAATGTTTTGTCTAAACGATAATATTATTGTATTGTTTTTAATTGCATGTACAATACATTTATTATCGGCAAAATTTGAACCAAAATACAACTAAGTGATAACTAATATAGTTAAACTAAACTAATTACAACATTTCTTTGTAAATGAATAATTATTTCTCTTTATTGAACATTGAAAGCAGTCGGTTAGAAAAAAAAAATATTGTTCGATAAATATGTCCTCTAACTGAGGCAAACACAGGACACGACTTAATTGAGACACTCGCGAAAAGATGGCGTTTATAACGCGGGGTCCAGTACGTGGATTACCCCCACCAACTGTTAGGACGAGTGGGGGTAAGCGTACTCGGCCCCGTTGTAAACGCGTCGTTTCTTAGGCTCGTGTTTTACAATTTTGAAGCCCTGGAATGCGTCACTTTACACACATCTATCGAAAATATCTATTCTAAAATACTACTTCATGAAAAATGCACGCTGAAAAAGAGCGCTGTTTGACTTTCTTGAGTCACGGTGATGGAAACTGTAGAGGTCGCTGTGGGGCGTTCGGTCGGGGCTAAGTGTTACATTACTATTGTGACCAATAGAACAATCTTTGCTACAATAATAATAATAATAAGTATAATTTACATTTTTGATATGAAAACATTTATTATTTACAAAATTGTATGTGTAATATTTTAATTATGAATTATTTATGATTCGCAAACAAGTTATTATATATATATATATTAATTGTGGTTTTCCAATTACAGCACTAAAGCGCTTTATGCGAAATAATGCTCAACACTGAATGTTTCAACTAGAGAAACGCATCGCACAATCGAGCACTCTCAAAAAGTGTTGCTCTCGCGTGATACTTGCAATCGATACCAACTCAAGTAACAGAAAATAATCAAGTGTTTTTTCTTTAAGTTGGCATTGAGATCGAAATTTTATTTATATTATCGTTTAAATTCTTAAAGCTTTATATTCGCTGTAGTTTTTCAGAAATAATAAAAAGTTAATTCAGACCGTTAAAAAATAAATATAAGTATGGACGAAGGTATAAACATTGACTATTTTTTTTTTTTTTTTTTTTTATATTCTACACATAAAATGTGAATACAATTTCATTTTAAAATACAAAACTATAAATAAATTTATTTTACAGATATATACTTTACAAATCAACATTGCTGCAATGGCTTGATCGAATCCATTATTCAATAAAATACCACTTTATTTATACATTAATGAGGTTGCTAAGTCGATGAATATTCTTTTGTTCAACACTGAATTTAGTGCACTCTACTGGTGCATTTGAAAACTAATTCACGTTCCAATTAAGCATTAGCACAATTCGTGCTATAGTATTTCGTAATAGTATATAGTATATAGTAATTCGTATATAATAATTCGTATATAGTAATTCGTACTAGTACAATTCGTTTTCGCACAATTGTGCGCCACTGAGTCGCATTATGCTCTGTAATTGGAAAACCACAAATGTCAACACATTAAAGGCGAAAGTCGTAGTACTACGATTTATTTTGACTGTAGCTTAAAGACAGGAGTTGTATTAGTACGGTTTGCAACCACATTGCGCAATTAATGCGCCACTTTACATTTATATATTATTATTACACAAATAACGAGGCGGGACGGTCGCCACGTTACCTAGCATACTTTCGTCAAGATCACCCGCCCCTTTAATGTGTTAAGTGATTAGTAATAATATAAGTACGTATGATAAATTTTCAAGCACAGATTTATACATAAGTCAACATCAAACTCTTTATACTCATATCGTGAGTCAGATCTTTTATCATGGTACCTATAAGTCATATTGTATACGCCACTTATAAGCAGCGCTTGTAACCCACAGGTCATATTGCATACGCCGTTTATAATTGGCGCTCCTTGTACCCACAAATCGTATTGCGTACACCGCTTATAAGTGGCGCTGGAAGCGAAAGGGTTAATATCTTTCTTTTTGAACTTTTATTCGCGAGTGCTCTAACATTTCATTGCCTGTCCCAGCTTTATTTTATCATTTAATTACTATTATTATTATTATTATTATTATTATTATTATATATTTATTATACATTATTATTATTATTTATATTAAACAATTGTGTCTTTCATTTATGTTAATCCAATTTTATTATTTTTATTTTTTATCTTCCCACAAGTGTTCTAACATTATCAAAAATTTATTTCAACGATTTATTTATCAAACTTACTGTCACAATCAAAACAAATGCTATTTATTTAAATTAATATTATTATTTAATTATTTTACAAATTAAAATAATGTCAGTTTGTTTAAAGGCAACATTTTATTTCACCCCCCCCCACCCGAATAAGTTTGCCATAATCATTTGTTGTTCTAAATGAATATTCATTCGCCATTTTTTTCCATTAATCTCAAAATTCAACATACACGTAACTTCTAACAATAATAATGAAAATATATATATATACATGTGGAATTCGTGAAAAAAATTGGACCAATGGACTGACTGGACCGGAATTCGAACCACGAATCATTCGCGTTACGGGTGACTGCTCTTTTAACCAATTGAGTTTACCCATGGCCCACTGACCAATTATTATCATGAATGCCCAATAAACTTGGCATAGGGGCGCTCGTGGGTGACTGCCTGCTCTTTTAACCAATTAGGCTAGCCAGGGCCCACCGACCAATCCTTTTCACGAATGCCCAATAAACTTAGCATAGGGGCGCTCGTGGGCGACTGCCTGCTCTTTTACCCAATTGGGCTAGCCAAGGCCCACCGACCAATCCTTTTCACGAATGCCCAATAAATTTGGCAGAGAGGCGCTCGTTCCACATACATGTATTTAAATGTTTAATAATTTTTTGTCCGATTATTTTAATTAATTCATTTATTAATCGAAAATTTAATTTCATTTTTTTATTTCTCGTATTTATAATAATAATAATAATAATAGTGATGATGATAATGATAAGAAAAATAAAAGTAATTAATTTGAACGAACACGAGAAGGAGAAATTTTAGAAAAAAACGAAAAAGTGGAGGGGTATGATTGAGAAATGTGGAAAAACAGGGGAAGATTTGTAGGGAACAAATCAAAGGGAGAGGAAACGAGACAGGCCCTTAAGCAAGGGAAAGCAATAAGGAATGAATGGGATGGACGAATAAAGAGGAGTGGATGGATGAATGAAGAGGGGTGGATGGATGAATGAAGAGGGGTGGATGGATGAATGGAGAACATAAAACTATAAACCAAGTCACACATCACATGGCTGTAAAGCTGGATTCAACAAAGTTTATCTATCTATTATATTAATTAATATGTTCTCTACGGCCATAGCTGTGCTAAGAAAAAAAGATGTCGTTCGATTACTGAGGTAAAGCAGCACTGGGAACAGTTTAGTACTTGGATGGGTGAACGAGTCCCGCTTGGGAAATAATCCGCCTGCATGATCAACTTGGGGTGGACTTTTGAGTAGCTTAGGTTATAATGTTGTTGGTCCCAAGCCCCGGATAAAGGATGAGGGTTGTGAAAGGGTTTTTTAGGGTTAGACTCTCCTTTGCCCGACGTAAAAAACTTTTAGAAATTATAAAAGAATTCCGATGACTCGCCTGGGGCGAGTCGCGATGAGAAAAAAAAAGAAAAGGCAATTGTGTTGTGCCTATTTTGAAGAAAGAAAGATATTCCCTTCAAAAATAATCTGTGTACTATATTAAGTATCTGTACTATATTAAGTGACATCAAATTAAGTCCCGTTACTATATTTAGTAACAACCACCTAATTTCTTTAATATTTATTAATCATAATGACAATCATTAAAAGCATTGTTTAAAGTACTTAAACGTTGTTTGAAAAAATGGTTTTTTTACAATAATTATTAGCATTGTAATAATTAATGATACTGTTTAATGTAAATTAACATCAGATTGATCGATTATACATATATTTGTATTATTTACTTAAATCAATTAAGAAGAAACATATTGTTTGAATTTACAAAAGGGGTTCATTTCATTAAAATATAACGCATACTATTTAATTAGACAAATCGTAATACTTCAAAATTTGAACTTGATTTTATTAGTTTAGAGTCTTTTTACCAATTTTTGACGATATTTTTTTTTATATTTTTTTTTGTTATAATAATAATTATAATATTATTTTTGGTATTTTTATATATATTTTTTTTTTTTTATAGTTTCTTCTTACTTACGATCTAATCACTATGACACAATTTTTTTTTTCTAACATTACGAAAGTTCGACACTTCTATCACCTCTATTCCCTTCAATCACCGTGATACGTATTAAAGTTATTATTTTTACATTTTTTGTTTTCACTATATCCTTAAAGATTGCTCACCATCCATGATTTATTTCTCTCTCTCTCTCTCTCTCTCTCTCTCTCTCTCTCTCTATCTATCTATTTGTTTTTTTTTCATCTCAATTCAATTTCGTTCGAATTATTTTTCATTTGAAAAATTTCATCAAATTTTTCACCCCGTCAACAAAATATTAAATCACACGCATGATCACCGCACGATTGTTGTCTTTTATACAAATTTTTGTCTTACAAAAATTGCCATTTTGAGAGAAGGGCTGACGGGGGAGGAGGGGGGGGTTAGAGAGGAGAGGTATGCTTTTTTAAAACTGGTTATTCCATTATAACCCTCGGGATGAATTTTTTAATACTGAAAATCCCGGATTAACGGAGAAGTGAAAGCAATCTTTGTTATTTTACTTAATTGCTAGTATATTAAATTATACAGTTAATCATATTTTTTTTCTTTTTTTTAAAAGATTTTTGAGTTATTCAAATAAAATATTATCTATCTTATCTAAAATAATATAATTCTAATAATAATAATAATATAAAATAATATAATTCTAATAATAATTCTAATAATAATAATAATAATAATAATAATAATAATAATAATAATAATAATAATAATATAAAATAATATAATTCTAATAATAATAATAATAATAATAATAATAATAATAATATAAAATAATTTAAATTGCTAATTAATAATTTTTACTATTCAAAATTGTATATATAAACGCAGGAATTTAACATTCCAAAAGTTTATTATAATAACAAAATTAGAAGAGAGAGTTTAATTATAATAATGTTGTTAAGTGTAATTCTATTAAAACTTATAATTAATTATAATAAAATTAAAAGATAATGTTCTGACATTACTTGGAATGTTAAATTTCTGCGTCAATTTAAATTTAGTTTTAATCTTAAAAAAAAAAAAAAAAAATGAAAAATCATTTGAAATATGATTTTTTTTTTTTTTTTTGATTTTATGTTAAATATCGTCAAAAATTGTCACATTGCAAATATCAATAACTTATTTAGTTTGTCATTTATTGCTATTTAAAATTATTAATAAATAAACTATCATAGTTACTAACTATCAGCTACTAAACTATCATAAATAAAATTATCATAGTTATGGTTATTATTATTATTATTATTATTATTTTTATTGAAAGACATTGAACTTTGTTCCAAGTTGACTGTTTTTTTTTCTCACTAATTAATCTACAATCGACATTTATTTTCACAAGTTTTTACGTATTTTAATAAAATTACTCAAAAGAATGAAGATAAATTGAAATTACAACAAAATTCGAAATGTTAATCAAAGAAATTATTTTTTATAAAAGACCAATTTCAAATGTTATCATTTTCATGTAAATTTTAAACGTTCGAAGAATAATTTTAATTAATAAACATTTATCAGAAAAAAAAAAAAAAAAGGAGAACAAGTTTGGAAATTTCTAATTCTGATCCTGGAAACGAAGTTCAACATTTCTTGTTAAAAATAGCGTACATATATAAGACATTATGTCTTCTCACTCTGCTTCCCCTACTCTGTACCTCTACTTCTCCTACGGGCCGTATAGTCCCTTTGTACAGAGCGCTGGTACGCCCTCTCTTTATTCTGTATCCGATCTAGCTCTAGGCTACTTGATCAGTATATTACTCTTTTACTGTTTATTATACTAAATATTACATCTTACTTTTCTATCTTAACTTTGCGTTATAATTTATCTTCAGCCATACCTTAACATTTCTCTTTTAATTTTTGTTGTTGTTTTTAATAAACCTTCGCATCGACAGATCCTCTAATTGTAAGATTCGTGAAAAAAGATTGGTCCAGATTGGGCAGACTGGACCGGGACTCGAATAGGAATCAGTTTTCAATAAGACTATTGTCATTCATTGAGCTATCCAGGGCCCACCGACCAATCCTCCTCCACGAATACTTAATAAGTTGAATGTCACATTATATCATCACCGGGATTGTCCATGGCGCCACGATGTTGAATAGATTTCTATTAATCTAGGCACATCAGTCACTGGTGGCTGCCATGACATCACATCCAAGTTGAGTGCCGGTCACCGGTGACCCTCATGGCATTATTCAACCTGTTAATAAGTTTGACTTGGGGACCGTTTGTCTCACAATAGTAATGATAAATGTAAGATTCGTGAAAATAAACTGGACCGCTGGACTGACTGAACCGGGACTCGAACCACGGATCTTTTTCTTTCCGGGCGACTGTTCTTTTAACCAATTGAGCTATCCAGGGCCCACCGACCAGTTCCCCTCCACGAATGCTTAACAAGTTTGGTATGGAGACGTTTGTCCCACATAAGTATACAAAATTCGATGTTTTTAGACTACAAGACATATACACACATAACAACAGATATGCACGCACACGTGTAATGTAGATTACAATTAACACATGAAGTAATTTTCTGGGAAAAAGTGTGTATATGCGAGTATTATTTAAAGAAAAAAGAGACAAACGCAGAAAAAGAAAAATGGTACTGATAAATATATATATAGGACTATGAATATATCACATTCCTGTTCAATACTATGAGTGAAAAAAATGGTGACAAGATATGTCATTCATCACATTAATTGTTGTTGTTTTTTTTTTCTTGGAACATCTCTTTGATTCAAATTCACGCACATAAACATAGATATTATTTCCAAATGGTATTGCCAATATAATGGCTTTTGTTAATACAATTTGTTAAATGTAACGTCATTATAATTTTCTCGTTTCTTTTTCGTTCATTTTTGAAATACCATAATTCGTTGATTAACCGTTTGCGTACCAGAGGGTTTTGAAAAAACACGATCGACAAACGCCAAGGAGCGCGATCGCGCTCCTTCTATTATGTGTCGAAAAAAGCCGAAGAGCGCGATAGCGCTTGTCACAATGCGGTAAATAATCGGGCCACGCTTCTCGTGTTTGCTTTTTCTATTTCTATACCATCATTCTTTATGCAAGCGGCAGAAAGAACGGAGTGTTATAAAAGTGCGATCATCATAACCGTGTCTTTGTAGAAATTATTAGACGAAATAAAGCAGAAGGTAAGTGTGGTGTTAGCTGAGGTTCATTGAGTCTGAAAAACTGAGCGCGTTTCTACAAATATCGGGTGGACCGTCAATTGTCGGTTTCAGCCAAATGCCCTGGCTTTTCTCGACACAAAATCTGAAGAGCGCGAAAGTGGCTCGTGGTACGCAAACGGTTAAAGCTTTTCAATTTCACACACAAGTTATGCAATTGTTTTGTTTTTGCTTTTTTTTTTTTCTTAGAAATAAACATTACTAATTTTTGTATTATTGATTAATAATATTTGAGCGCACGTGTATCAAATTTACTACTTATTGTAATATACTTTTACTACTTATTATATAATATATTTTTAAAAAACTGTTTATATCCAAATACTAATTAAAAAAAATACATAATAATTATTTTTATGGAATATAATAAAATTTGTAAATAAATCATTTATCGTTAATACGCTTAATACTTCAATATTAGAATCTAAAGGAAACAGATAAAATACAAACAAAAATATGAATAATAGAAAGACTTTTTTTTTCTTCTTTCTTTTTTTTTTCCTTTTTTTTTCTTTTCTTTTCTTTTCTTTTCTTTTTGAAATTTTAACTAATAAACCTAAATAGACATGAATAACATGTTTCAATATTTCAAGATCTAATATACTAAAACTTAATACAAAACTTAATCAAATTGCTGCAAATTAACACACGTACGCTCATTTATTTAAAAACAATCAAAAAGTAAAATTATTATTTTTTTTTTTTGTATTTTTCAAATTTTATATATACTAATACTATTGTTATTAATAATAGATAAAAACTAGAATTGCTAATAACCTTAACACATAATTACCTTAAAGTTTAATAATTACTTAATATAATTATCTCTAATTTGTTTATGAAAAATACATGGATCTGCAATTTCAAATTTTTTTTCTTTCCTATTAAAATTCAAGTATTACTTAACATAATAATGCATACATACACATGCATATGAATTTAATTTTTCAATATTTTCAATTGTTCATTTAAATGTTATTAAATCTAGTGTACCTAACTATACTTATACTTATACTTTTTTTTTTTTTAAACAATTCATGTTCTCAATTTCGTCATTTTTATCATCTCATTATTGTTTAATTATCATTTTATTTAATTTTCAATAATTTGTTTATTACGTTTTAATGTTAAAACGTAAAAACTTAAGTTCGTCAAGAAGAAAAAACACACACACTTTCTTTCCATTATAAACAATTCCTTAAATATACTGTTATTCAATAATCATTAATTATTTAATTAATTAATTAATATAATAGTAATAATAATATCTTATATAAAAAAAAAATTAAAAATACCATTAAAATACAATTAATTCATACTGTAAAATCATTTGGTTTTTAGTACTACATCTCATTCAATTTAAGTTCCATCATTTTAATTTTAAATGTATGTATGCATGTATGTCAGTAATTTATATACATCAATTATATAAGATCTATCAAAATACTATAATCATGTCATTTGCATTGACTATAGTTGACTTTATCTGTATTAAACACATATACATATACATATACATATACATACATATATATACATATATATATATTAGATAAACAATATAATAATGATTAATGAAAATTATTTTTCTATTAAATCATTGATTATACTTTGTTTATATGAAACAAGGATAACTGCAATGTTTGATCGATTGTTTTGAATAATATATACATTTATACATAGAAATATAAATATATATATACATATATATATATATATTTTTCTATTAGGTTATTAACTATGAAATGTCTGATGAATGTCGTATGTCGTGTAATACACGTTGACATTTGTTTGAATACGACATTGTTCCTATTATTTTGATAGCAGATAAAGTTCAATTCATGGATAAAACTAATTAATTTTGAGGTTAGATTTTTCCACGTTTTTTCGTTTTCTTGTGAAGATCTTTAAAACAATCAACGCCTTCGTCAAATTTTCCTAATTTTTGTTTTAATCGATTGCAGATGATGCAACAACGATTTTATAAAACATACACTAATTAATTGTTTAATCAATTAATTTATATAATTGATTAATTATTCAAAGTTTTTTTTTTTCTTAAATCGCTTATAAATTATCTTTTTGAATTTTTTTGTTTTTCCTTGTGTTTTCCCTGTTTTATGTTTTTTTTTTTTTTGCGTTTTCTTCTTATTAAAATTAATTGATTAATTATTTACAAATTTTGTTCGCAAATCGTTCAAATTATCTTTTCGAATTTTTTTTTTTTTCTTGCGTTTTCTCTTTTTTATTTTTTTTTGTTTTTTGTTTTCTACTTTTCTACTTTTCTAATTTTTCGCAAAAAAAAAAATACCTTATAAATTACACGCGAATCAACTAAGTAATTTTATTTTATATGAAATTTCTTAATAATATTAAAATCTCGATTAATAATTAAAATATTATTTTAGAATTTTTGCATTAAATTTGTTTTTTCTTTCTTCTTCTTCTTCTTCTTTCTTCTTTCTTCTATGGTTTTTTTTTCTCAAATTTTTTACTAATTAAAATTGCTAATAAAATTTCATGTATGCAGAACCACAATATTGGGATCTCCGGGAGGAGGGGCATAGAGTAGCAAAATTCGTCCTAGCTACTCTAATTTTGAATTAAGTCACCAGATGGCGTATTCAAGTGCTACAGATCCCAATACGTTTCTTTCTTACCATGAATATATATATATATACATAATTATTTTTCATTTTCTAAAATATATAACATAAACTAACCTATATTTTTAAATGTATAAGTATTAAACCTAAAATATTTATCTAATTTTTACACACCGTTGATATTTCAGCTTTCAGTTACAATTAATATATATATATGTGTCTGTATACATGTGTAAACTTATTAACATTTACAAAAAGAACAAAAATGCAATCAAATTGAGAACCTCTTCCTTTTTTGAAAGTCTGTTAAAAACTATATTAATACAAGAAACAAACTAAATAATAATAATACGTGATTAGAAAAAAAAAAAACAATAATAAAAAAAAAAAGAAAATTGGAATAATTACGTCCAACAGTTAAAAATTAAAAAAAAAAAAAAAAAAAGAAGAAAAAGAGAGGTTAAAACATTAAAAGTTAATTATTAATTTGTATGTTAAAACAAATAAATAATCATTGTTTTATATATATATGATATTATTTACATTATCATATATATATATATATATATATATATGTATATATATAAAATACATACACATATATATATACATATATATATATATATATATATTTATAAAACAAATGATTTTCTAACCTACAAATTGTAATACAAATTTCATCATTTATATACAAATTTTCTTCATACTAATTAATTATATATACACATATATGTAATTCAAGTATGTATTGATTCAAAGAAAGATAATAATAATAATAATAATAATAATAATAAACATAATAAATCAAATCAAGAGACAAAAAAAAAAAATCCAAACAAATTGTCATTTAATCCACCTATCATCTCTAACCTCACTCTCCCTTCCTTTGTTTTCAACATATTTACATACTACACGTATAACACACACATATATATATATATAATATATATACACAAAACATTTCTTTTTTTCTTCACATTTCTTGATTGCTATTATGAATCATAATAATAATAACAGTCAGGTATAATAATATTTATGGCAACTCAAAAAAGTGGGGCTTCGGGGGGTTTTGGCGTGGGGGGGTCGAGTGGGTTGTTGATTTTTCTTTTTGTTAATACTTTCTCTTGACTCATTTTCTCTCTCTCTCTATCTCCTACTCCTTGTCATATATATATATACATATTTTACATTGATTTTTTTTTTCCTTAAATTCAAATCATATATATATATATATATATATATATAAAATGCATAAAAATACATATGCAAAAAGAAAAAAATTGAGGTTAGGATTTCGACAAACTGAATGATTCCAATTGAATTTGCGTCAGGGTTGCTCTCTCTCTCTCTCTCTTTCTCTTTAGATGTGATTCCATTTGAAGAAGATAGTACTTATCTGATATTAATTATCTTGATTATGATCAGTTTGACGTCGTTGTTCTTGGTGTTTTCTTCTTGATTTTTTGTTCATCGTCCTTAATAGATTCAATGCTATTGTACAGACAAAAATGGAGGATTCGAATATATAACGGGGACAAAAAAACAAAAATAAACCAAATAAAAGAAGAAAAATGATAAATGAATAAGGAAAAAAACAAAAAAACAATTGCGTTAAAAAAAGAGAAAAAAAATTCGAATTTCTGTCAAAAAAGTAAGAAAAAAGAAAAAAAAAAGAAAACAATTGCATTAAAAAAGACAAAAAAAAAAACAAAAGAAAGAAAAAACAATTGCATTAAAAAAGAAAAAGAAAAAAAAATTCGAATTTTTGTCAAAAGGGTCACAACATCATTTCCATCCTCTTCTAATTTCCCTTTGGAGAAAAGGATCTCCAAATTCTCCCCATCTCTTGCACTTTTTTTTTTTTTTTTTTTTTTAATTAACCCCTCGTCAATCAAAGTTTCAAAAGTAATTTTCTTTTTTTTTTTTTTTATAAATCAATCCATCCTTTATCCCAAAAAAACACCACCCTCCTCATCCACATCCTCCTCTTCTTAATAAATTGTATTTTTTTTTTATTTAATTAATATTATTATTTGATTTCTTAAGTAGATTGCACAAATATTAACACGTTGGTTGCCGTGAGGGGTGGGGGTGGGTGGGGTGGTTTTTGGGGGGTCACCGGTGACCGGCACTCGACTTGGCTACAGAGCCGTGGTGGTGTTCGTGGTGTTCAGAGGGCCCCACCGATGTTCAGCGACGCATTATGAAAAATTCATATTTGCGCCTTGGGCCAGTCACGTAAAATTTGCGCGGCATCCAACGTGTTAATAAAAATTAAAATGAAACAAAATAGAAAAATGATCTACGGGATATGAAATAGATTGATTTGTTTGTCTATGTTGTGTTTTTCATCTTGTAAAAAATAACAAATTGTTAAGAAGCACCTTGTTTGTTTCTAAATGTGTTATTGTTGTTGTTGTTTTTGTTATTTTTTGTGCTGATAAAAAACAAACGCTCTCTTTCTCCCCCTCTTAACTTTCTCTCTCCGCACTTTTCAAATTCTATCCAATGTGTATGTTGTGTGTTTGTTTGTGTGTGTTTGTGTATTCATCAATATATATATATATATATATATATAAATATTTTAATTAGTAACACGTAATTGCTAATACGTTATTGGTTAAACGTTGCAATTGGATAATATGTATCCCCTCTCCTAAATTAATTCTAATACGTGAATCATATTTCTATCACAATGGTGTACAATCTTATACAGTATTTTTATGATTTCAGATAATATAGATATATACGTATGTGATGATAATAATAATAATAATAATAATAATAATAATAATAATAATAATAATAATAATAATAGTCATTATTTAATCTCAAAATCTTGTCCCATCTTATAATAACCCCATAACAATATTTTTTCCTTTTAAGAGAGAGAGAGACCAAAAAAAAAAAAAAAAGAAAGAAACAGAAAATAAACAAGATGTTATAATAAATAAATAAAAAAAAAAAAAATTGTAATAAAAATACAAATAGAAGTATCTTGTTTTTTAAATAAAAAAAAAAAAATAAAAAATCTCAATATCTCAGATAAATAATCGTTGAAATATTGAAAGAATTAAAAGCAAACAAGAGAACAGACAATAAATAATATAATAACAATAATTAATATATTAATATTTCATAATATAATTATAATATAAATAATGAAAAAAGAGCATTTTTTTTTTTTTAGTAATTGTATAATTAGTTTAAAATTTCCTTTTTTTTATTTATTTTAAAAATTACTAATTTATATCTTTCCTCTTTTTCTTATGGTTTTCTCACTTATCGTTTCTTTCTCACCAAACTTTCATGTTTTTTTTTTTCTTTTTTAAATCAATTCTTCATAACCTCAATACGATAATAATAATAATAATCGCATACCAGATATTTTTCTTATTAATTTAAACATATTAATATATATTATAATAATAATAATAATAATCAAATCCCACACCATGGTTTTCTCAAAACATGGTTTCTTTTCTTTCGTTTTTACAAATAGGTTATGTTTTGTTTTGTTTTAAAATCACATGCTTATTTTTTTCTATTTTTTTTTTTTTGAGACAGGATTTTAACTTTCCCTCTCTCTCTCTCTCTCTCTCTCTCTCTCTTTCTCTTTCTTTCTCACACATACACACATATCATTCTCTTTCTCTCTTTCATTCTCTCTCTCTCTCTCTCTCTCTCTTTCTCTCTTTCTTTCTTTCTCTATCACACACACTCACTCTCTCATTGCTGTGGTTTTTTTTTTTTTTTTTTTTTTTTTTGTTAAACTCTAGGATTAATAAAATGGTACAGTGAAATGTTGGACATTGGCACGACAGGTGGCATTTATAGATCTAATAATATAGAATAAAATTTACTTTATTGCGATAACATTTGGTATCGTTGCGTCGTTGCCCCATTGTTATTTTTTTTTCCTTTTTCTTTCCTTTTTCTCTTTTTTTTTTTTTTTATCTGTTTCCCACTTTTTTTTTTATTATGCTACTGTCCTGTGATTGGTTAATTATTTCTTTTTTTTTTTTCATCTTCAGCATCATCTTATCATTTTCAACTTCAGCCTTCATCGTCAACTTCAGCCTTCAACATCAGCCTTCATCTTCAGCCATCATCTTTAACTTCAGCCTTCAACTTCAGCCATCATCTTTAACTTCAGCCTTCAACTTCAGTCATCAACTTCAACCATCATCTTTAACTTCAGCCTTCAACTTCAACCATCATCTTTAACTTCAGCCTTCAACTTCAGCCATCATATTCAACTTCAGCCTTCAAATTCAGCCATCATGTTCAACTTCAGCCTTCAACTTCAGCCATCATGTTCAACTTCAGCCTTCATTTTCATTGTCATCGTCATCTTCATCGTCTTGTTCACCTTCTTCTTCTTCTTCTTCTTCTTTTTAATCTACATTATCATTTGCATTGTTTCTCATTCTAGGTTATGTTGGTTATATTTATCACTATTCACGCTATAATCATCATCGTCATAAATCTTGCATTTATTTCAGAGATCAGAGAACACATTTGATTAGGGCAACGACGTCAATAATGCTTCTTTTCTTTTTTTTTTTATTCTGGTTATTTTTTTTTTTTATTTATTAAGATTTATCTTTATCTTTATCTTTATCTTTACTTTTATTTATTTTACTTTATTTTAATTATTTCTTGCATACTTTTTATATTCTCCCTTTTTATCTTCTTCTTCTTCTTCTTTTTTTTTCTTCATTGCAAGCAGGCGAGAGAACGTTTCTCATTCGTCGTCATTTACCCCCCCCCAGCACCCCACCCCTCCCCACCCTTTTTATTTATTTTTTTTTTGTATTTTTTGCATTTTTTTTTGTATCCCCCTGGCCCTTAGGGGAGCCGGGTTCATTTTTTTTCTCTTTTTTTTTTTTTTACTTTTTTTCTTGCTTTTTCTTGTTTTTTCTTTTAATTATTATTATTTTTTTATTTATTTATTTATTTATTTGTTTGTTTGTAATTAAATCTTTTTGATTAGATTCGTACAGTCTACATTTGATACTCGCTGCAGTCTTCATCGTTAACTGTCCAGCAAAATTTGAACACCTCTTTGATGAGATTTTTATAATCAAAGAAACATTGTCCCTCGTTTACTTTTTTATTTTTATTATTATTATTATTATTATTATTATTTCATATCTCATTTCTGCGTATATTTTTTTCTTCTTCTTCTTCTTCTTTTTTTTTTTTATCCTCGTTTAATTAAATCATCAATTTATTATTATTATTATTATTATTATTATTATTATTATTACTATTATTATTATTTAATAATTATATTATATTTATAAATCTTCGATTAAAATGACGATTTCTTTTTTTTTTTTTTTCTAACGATCTCCCAATAAAAAAAAAAAAAAAAAAAAAACTAATCAATTCATTTATTTTATTTTATTTTATATTATATTATATTTACAATAAATAATATATATATTTTCATTTTTTTTTTCATTTAAGTATTTATTACAGTAAAAAGAAAAAATGAAAGAAACAAAATACAGAACTAAATTCATTAACCCCACCATCATAATAATAATAATAATATTAATAATAATAATATTAATATTAATAATAATAATATACAAGTATAATTAATTAATAAATTAATAAAATCAATAAAATATATTGATGGAGATCGTTGAAAAAAAAAAAACGAAAAATCGCGTTGATTTTATTCAATGATCCAATTTTATATAATAACGTCGCGTTTTAATTATACACAATCACTCAAAAATAAAACATACCTAATATCACACATATACACAACACTCACGCATACTCATCACACAAACAAACACAAACACACCTACACACATCCACATAACACACATTCATGATAAAAAGAGACGATTGAATGTGTTCCATTTTATGTATTATTATTATTATTATTATTTTCTTCATTTTCATCTTCATCTTCATCTTCTTTATCTTCATATTAATCATCTTCATATTCATCTTCTTTAAATAAAAGTGGATCACAATTAGTCTCACCACGTTTTAATTATCATCGTGTGTAAGTCTCTTCTTTATAGAATGATCAGACTGTAAGTTTAGTTTATTTAAGTTTTCTTTTGTCATGTAAAATTAGATATTCTAACGCATAAGATCATTTGGCGGTACTTCTTCCATTATACTTTTTATCTTTTTTTTTTTCTTTTTTTTTCTTTTTTTTCACTCTTCTTCTTCTTATTCATTTTTCATTTTGTTTTTTTTTATTATTTATTTGTTTTTGTGACACCTGGTGTATATATATACATATATATATATATTTATATTTATATACACGCACATGATTATATATAATATAATATATATATATATGTGTGTATGTATATATGTTTATATATATATAATTACTTATGTGCGTGTAGTATATATATATATATATATATATATATATATATATATGTATAAATATACACATATGCGTTTTATAATCCGAGGCAGATACGAGAATGTTATTTTTACTTTATAGTAATTCTTTTTTGTTTTCTTTTGTTTTGTTTGTTTGTTTGTTTATTATTATGTGATTTTATTATTTGTTTTTTTTGTTTGTTTTTTTTTTTTTATAGTTAAGTAACTCATTAGAATATATTTCTCATCGCGTGAGAGCCCATATCGCAATTATTTTATTTTATTTTATTTTTAAATGTTAATTGACGTGTTTCGTGAAGACCCCGTCCATCTATGTCACTTATTATTTATTCAATTTAATTGTTTAAAATGTAATTTATTTAATGTAATTTAATTTATTTAATTATTATTATTTTCTTCCATTAATTTTCATTTTAAGATGAATATTCAAACGCAAATTATTTTAAAAGATGCGTTAAGAGTCATCTTTCTTTTTTTATGAAAATTTTTTGAAGAAATATACGTTGTTTGTATATATATATATATGTTTGTTTATTATTTGTATTGTTTTTTGTGTATTAATGGGACTCCTCCGTGTTATACTTTTAGAGCCTCTAATTTTAATTATTTATTTATTTTATAATTATTATTATTATTAACGACGTATAAAAGCAGGTTTAATTAATTGTGTGTTTTATCGTTTTAAAATTCTTTGCAATTATATAAGAGGAACTTAAGCGGGGGAGAAAGTTATATATATATATATATATATATATAAACTTTGGATCACGAGGTGTTTTTTTTTTTGTTTCTTGTTGTTGTTGTTTGTTATTGTTGTTTGATCTCAACTCGAAGAGGAGGCAGAGATCATTTAAAAAGAAGAAAATATGCATCGCAATCTATTGGTTTTGTTTTGTTTATGTTTGTTTGTTTGTTTGTTTGTTTTAAAACTTTGTATTATATTATTTTGTTTTGTTTGTTTGTTTGTTTGTTTGTTCGTTCCTTGATTCTATATTATTAATGATGGTTTCGCATAAAACTTCATTAAAAATAATGCGCAGTGTGAATATTGAAATAATTAACGCGCATGTTCTTCTTTTTTTTTTTTTACATCGACTCACCTCCCAGAAGGTCTCCGGGTAAGTACGAGTTGAGAGAACTAGGAGTTGCTCTTTGCTGGTCACTGGTGTCGATACCCGTGTTACTCCATAGTGAATTGGTCGTTGGCGGTGCACCCCACAATTGGCTGGAACTTCCTCCCCAAGTATCAGGAGGTGGACCAGCTTTGTTTGTCGGTCTCAAGCCCCAACTAGCTGCACCAGAACCACCAGCTTGTTGTTGACCACCGCCATGACTTAATTGTTGCAATAAAGTATGCACTTCACTGTCAGCAGGCGATTCGGCAAATATCGTTGTATTTCCCAATACACAATTGTTCAATGCTCCTTGTGCCTGAAATCAAATTCATCCATTTCATTAGTTCATTTCAAGTTCATTATTTCATTCAGTTTTTTTTTTTTCATTTCATTGTTTCATTCAGTTTGTTGTATCCTGTATATGATGATATTTACAAGACTGTAAAATAAAAGATAAGAGTGGTGGGGATATAAAAAACATAACCTTAAATTAAGAAACATAAGATAACAAAAATTACAGGGGAATGTTAAACAAAGATTAGGGATTTTTGATTTCATATAACTGTAAAACAAAATTATAAAATAAAAGTTAAAAAAAAAGATGGCTACAACACCATATTTAATAAAATTAATTTTTAATATACTTACAAAAATAACTAAAATAAAAAATCTAAAACACAAGATACTATTGTTACTAAAAAAAAAAATAATCAACATAAGAATTAAACTACAAGTATTGAAAACTTGAAAGAAAAAAATAAATATACAGTAGCGACCACTAGGGACTGAATTGCTAGGGTCTTATAATAAGGCCCTATATATATATAAAAATATCTATAAATTCATGTATCTATTAAAATTAATATTGTTAAACATTTTTTGTTATTTTTTAAGATTAAATAAAGACTGGAAGCCTCTCAAAAAGCATTTTCTTATACATCAATCATTTTGACTAATGTAGTAGAAATAGGTATACTGAAAATGGTGGTATATATCTAATGTTAATTATATTAATTATAAATGAATATACATTCTTTGTTTATTTCATTTCTTATCATCTTCTTCGTATTGAACATATATCTAATAATCTTTCTAATTATGTTAAAAATATTTTTCAAAAATAACACTACCTTTATAGCTTCATCTCGTGATGAATATTTGGTAAGAGCGATTCCATGATTCAGATATAGACGGAAGTCTTGCACCGGTCCATGTTGCATACACAACGTCTTTAAAGTTGAACCATCAATTTGTGGAGTCAAGTTTCTCAATAACAGCCAGGTCGAGACCCAACTAGAATTGCTAACAGGATTTGATTGAAGGCCACCCCAGGAACTGGATGATTTAGAGACACCTCCTAAACCACCAGCAGCCCAGCCGTTACTGGTGCTACCAGCACCTTTACTTCCTAGGCCAGGAGGAGGACCTCGTGCTTTACTCATCGGTGCACCCCATAGTTCTGAGGTAACGGCAGTTGGTGGTGGTGCTGACTCCCATGTATTTTTCGAACTACAATTAATACAAATCAAATATACCACCACAATTCAAATTTGACTTTAACAACTTTAACATATTTATATACATATATATATATATTTGATGAAATAATACATTGACAAAACTTACTTAGTAAATGCAGTAGGCGTTGAAGCGGGTGGATTAAATGTCCATGTAGAATTACTTAAACTTGGAATCGATGTATCCGGATTAGGATTTTGAGGCGGTGGTGAAGTCTTGCTACTTGATGAAAATATAGCATCAGGATCCTTGATAGCAGCCAGTGATAGGGGAGAGCGTACAACTGAACCAGGAGTGATACTGGGATCATCTTCGATACTTTTCATCTGGGTACCCTAAAATGACATCAAATATAGGTGGACCCGGAAATATCTTAAGAACTAATGTTTTGCGCTGAACCGAATAATACTATAATATGAATAATGATATATAGCGAATGATATTAAAGCAAATGATGTTATATGATGACGATGATGATGATGATAATAAATAGTATTGGGAATGGATTACCCTCCATGGTTTGCCAGGTTCAAATTCCGGTACGAGATCAGTGAACGCTGCACCTCCAGGTTGCCAATCTTTTGCATCCGAGGAATCTGAATTCCCTGGATCTGGCCAACCGCTATCACCAAGTCTAGATGACCATGTTCCATCGCCTTGACCTAGCAGAGGATTCATATTGGGGCTACTGTGCGATTGTGTTAGACCACCAGGAGCTGTCGGCTGTTTGCTGGTAGTTCCAGGAGCACGAGAAAATTCATTAGCTCCTATATCGCCATCCTTGTCGATAGATGGTAATTTCCATTGATTTAATCTCGACTGTTGTTGACTCTACAAATTATTATTTAAATATCACTCATTGTTTGTTTATTATATTTTTACTTATTTGAATGTATATTTGAATAAAACAATTAAAATTAATACTAACAACAGGTGGTTCTTTGTTCATTGTCAAATCACTGAAGCTGTTTTGTAAAACTGACATGGGATCATGTACAGAAGTCTTGTAATACTCCAATGATTGAGATGGTGGGGCATTGTTAACGGCATGTTGTTGATGTTGTTGTTGTTGTTGTTGTTTTATAAACGTTGCCTGTTGTATAGCTATTTGATTTTGCAAGTTAGCAATTTGTTGCTTGGTCTTGGTTATTTGTACACTTATTTGCAAAACCGATGGACTGTTGCTCTTCAATGAACTCTGGACAGAATGTTGTTGATGCAACTGTTGCAAAATCTTAATTTGTTGCAATAATTGATTTAGCAGCATCAATGTCTGTGGTGATAATGCTTGATTCAATATTTGATGATTTAAATATCCTTCTTGGGCAGCCAACTGAATTTGTTGCACCAACATACGCAATTGTTGATTCGATGGTGTATTTTGTGGTGCACGTGATGCCTACAAAATGATAGAAGAAAAACATTGTAAATATTATTTTATTTATTTCAATAAAATCATAATAATAATATATAAATCTTATAAATAATAATCACATTATTATAATATAAAACAACCAATAAATTCAATTGTTAATTGTTTACGAAAATTTATATCAAATCAAATCAAACTTCGTGCAATCAAACAAAAAATATAATAGAAAAAAAATAACTAGACAAAATATAACAACACTCTCCCTCTCTTCCTCTCTCTCTCTAAATATGTTAAAATGTGATGCACAACGTGAAATAATAATAAACGACAAAAATGTAATATAATATTTTTTCAATATACAATTTTTTTTTATGGGATATGCATAAAAGCTTATTTATAATTTACAATTCACATTAGCACAAAGCAATTTATTTTAAAAATAATATCCTGATCTAATATATTTTTATTTATTTTCCCCATACCCCACAATTTCACTATAGTTTCATCTAGTAATAACCCTAACGACATGTGTATTTGCTATAAACCTGACCTGACCTAACCTGTTACTGTAAAACCTAACTATTACTGTATTTTTATAAACCTAAACTAACCAAACCTGTTACTGTCAAATTGATATATAGTTATTTTCTAACCTAGACAACATTTTATCAACCAATAGCTTATTAATAGGATTTTATATTGCCAACATTTCCAAAACAAAAATTTAGTTTACAGTTTGTTGTTGCAGATCAATCGATTGACATAGTGATAATCATTATCATTACATGAGAAAATAGTATTTTTCTATTATAAACATTTTATTTTAATATTTTATTAAAATATGTAATTGAGTTGTCGATACAATGTTAATTTTGAACGCGTTTTTTCTCAAAATGCCCTTTTTTTACAAACGGTGTCATCACCTCTCTCAGAGGGAGAGTTTTTCAAGCTATCGATTTGAAATTTTTACAGAATTTTTTTTTACTTTATTCTTTACGTCCCCTATGAAACTTTTTGTGCTCACAAATCACACACACAATAATGTGACTCACGATCAGTCCGATACACACGTGTTTAAGTCAACGAATTACATTATACCACCATCTGTTAGAATCTTATCGAACTAACAGAGATAATCAGGACTCTTTATTAATAAACAAATAATTCGCAATAAAATAATAATGCGTTAATAAATTAAGATATAAACTATCCTATCTTTTAAGTTGAATGAAACTGCACAAAGTGTGTAAAATTTGATTAAAATCGGTTCAGTAGTTTAGGAGTACATTGCGGACAAACAACGTGACACGTAATTTGTATATATTAATCTTTCAAGTTGGATGAAACTGCACAAAGTGTGCAAAATTTGATTAAAATCGGTTCAGTAGTTTAGGAGTCCATTGCGAACAAACAACGTGACACGTAATTTGTATATATTAAGAAGAAGATAAGTAAAAATAAATAAAAACGAATGAAAAAAATATTTTTGTATTGTTAAAGAGTGGTTTTATTCGGGGGAAAAAAAAAACATCCCTATCCCCTCGTCCTATCCATCCGGAAAAAAAAAATCACGAAAATTAAACATTTTTTTTGGCCGGTTACAACACTTGAGATGGTCGCTTAACCATTAACAAAATGGCTTAGAAATGTTCTTTATTGTAAATTTTTGTACAAAATAAACAAAAAAGAAAATAAAAAATAAAAAATAAAAAATAAAAAAGATACATATAAAAGGAGAGCAATGAAACAAACACACATAGGATTTATGACAAATTAAGCAGTTGAATTTTAATTGGATTGGTATACTCGAACTTATCCATTGAACCCCATCATCTAATCCTCCTCCCATGAATATTTATTCAAATATTCGGACATGAAGATATACTCATCCCACATATATAGTACGATAAACACATGATAATAAATTATCGACATATTTTTACTTTCGATATAATAGACAACACAAATTAAAAAAAATAAAACATAAAAAAAAACAATCATATTTGTTTACATGTATATTTCACGTTTCAATATATAATTGTGAATATAATAATAATAATAATAATAAAAAAAAGAAAAAGATGACATACAAGCGTAATAATAATTGAAAATAAGATAAAAACTAAATATAAGTGATATGTAATAAATGAAAAGAAGAAAAAAAAATTAAGTTTAAGTGTAATAATAAATCAAAAGAAGAAAATAACTAAATATAAGTGTAATAATAAATGAAAAGAAGAAAAGAATTAAGTATAAGTATAAGAATAAATGAAAATAAGAAAAACGAATAAATATAAGTGTAAAAAATGAAATTAAAAAAATGAAGTTAATATCAAATATATATAGGAAATATCTAATTAAAGGAAAACAATTAGACATAAATATGATAAATAAAATGAAAAAGATTGTGTATAAGAGTAACAACTGAAAAAAAAAAACAGAGAAAATATAAAATTAATAAATGAAAATAAAAAAATAGAAAATATAAATTTAAAAGATAAAAAAAATAAAAAAATAAAAAAAATATAAAAAATAAATGTAAATTTAATAAATGAAAATTAAAAAAGGAAAAAAAAATGAAATAAAAATCAAATTAAATGAAAATACAAAAAAAAAAGAATTAAAATGAAATTAAATGAAAATACAAAAAAAAAAAAAGAAAAAAAAAGAAATGAAAATGAAATTAAATGAAAATACAAAAAAAAAAAAGAATTAAAATGAAATTAAATGAAAATACAAAAAAAAAAGAAAAAAAAATGAAATAAAAATGAAATTAAATGAAAATACAAAAAAAAAAAGAAAAAAAAAAGAAATGAAAATGAAATTAAATGAAAATACAAAAAAAAAAAGAATTAAAATGAAATTAAATGAAAATACAAAAAAAAAAAAAAAAAGAAATAAAAATGAAATTAAATGAAAATACAAAAAAAAAAAAATAAATAAATAAAATAAAATAAAATGAAGAATTGAGAATAGAGAATTATATTATCTTAGACATCATGTTGTTTTCACCTGATTGAAAGGTGGTTGTGGTGCGTTGTTATTTTGTTGTTGTTGTTGCAGTGGAACAGTTTGCTGCTGTTGTTGTTGTTGAAGCTTCAGAAGACTAGCACTGGATACTGAACCACCTACCCCTCCGGAAGCCGCTGCACTGGGCACTCCTGCCCCCTGTATTACAATAGAAATACCTTGTACCCTACCTCTCATCCTAACTCTATCCGTCTATCAATTTTTCTGATGTATTTCAAAAATACTGCTACTTGTATGTTTATCTCGTTCAATTTTTTTCTTTATAAATGAATAATAAGCCAGCAATAAAAAAAAAAAAAAAAATGACAAAACAGAACAACAGCACAATATATCTTTACAACTTTTGTTTAACAAAAATTCAATGTAAATGAAATTGAAAAAACACACACTTATATATATATAAAAAAAAAAAAAAAAAAACAACATTACAGTACCACACACCCACCCCCATAAGGGGACAACAAAATCAAAAGAACACGTAAAAAAAATCACAGACTTCACAAACAAAAAAAAAGAAAAACTTCTTCAATTTTCTACAGATGTCTTCACTAGGAAAAGTTTCATTTTTCATTAGTTCAAATATTCTTTTTATTTGCAATAAGCTAAAATATTTAATTAGAACAATCACTGGATATTGTTAATTGAAAATAAGAACATTCGTTCGTTGATAATTTTGATAATTATACTCTTATTTTTTTAATTGACAATTATGAAATATATTGTAAGTTAAACTAAAAATGAAAACTCTTTAGTAGCAGTTGTGTTCAAAAAAAAAAGAAGAAATACGTGCTTTGTTTAATTTGATAATTAAAAATAAATAAACTTACCGGTGGGAATGTCATCGGTTGTGACACATGATTGAATCTCGGGTATGCTGGTGCAGTTGTTGGTTGATTAGTTGGATCATAACCAGAATGTGTATCATGGCGACGTGGCCATTGATCAAGAGGTCGAATCTGACTTAAAAGTTCTTGGGCTTCGTCTCTGTTCATTTCACGGTTTCTCAGAGCTAACTCCACATCTTCTTTCTAAAGGACAAATAAATTATCAACGACATTAATATAATATCAATTAATAGAGACAATCCGTTGTTGTGTCTTGACAAATATTATTTTAAATACCTTATATCCTAAGTCACAAAGATAACGAAATTCACGACTATTCCAAATAAAGTCCTTGGTTAAGGTAGGTTTAGCAGGATGACCCCAACTAGGAGTAGGATCAATGTCAGAGTCTACCCAACTACCAGTAGGTCCCATTGATTTTTGTTTATGAGTAGCAGGACCACCCCAAGTAGCTGGATTCAATGGAGGCTCGTTCCAAGTAGCTGGTGTTTTGGGATCATCCCAAGAGGTAGTATCATGAGGCCCATCTGCCCATGTTCCATTACGTCCACCTGGAGCTCCAGGATGAGCCCACATTCCTGGACCTCCTACGTCAGGTTTCATACCTGGTTGACCAGGCATTCTATTCTGAGGCATGCCTGGTGGACATTGCATACCTGTTTAACAATAATTTGACAATGTTTGAAATATTGTAATTGTAAAAATAAATAATTAATCTTTTGTATATATATTTTAATTACCTCCACGTCCAATGTTAGGGGTTGGCAAGTCTTTCCAATGTGATACTTTAGTAGCAGGCATTGTGCGCTGATTGGCTGCTGGATTTCCCCATAAGCTTGTACCATCGTCATAATTAGTTACATTACGCCTTTGAGTTGGTGGAGATGGTTCTTCCCATCCGGAAGGTTTACCAGGCATCATATCCTTTGGTGGCGGTGCTGCCCATTGATTCATGTTAGTAGGATTGAGCATTTTAGTAGGAGGACCAGATGGATGCTGGTGACTCATCTGATGATGCGGAGGACCCGGTGGTTGTCCCCACATGGCATCAGTATTACTACCATTTAATCGTCCAGATATACCACGTGGATCCCCTCGCATATCACCCATCCTTGGATCTCTTGCCATAGGATCCATTACGCGCATATGATCACGTGGATCATGAGGTATACGATGATCTCGTGGATCTCGCATCTCTCTTGGATCGACTGATCGTAAATCACGTGGATCTCTATGATCAATTCTTGGATCTGCCCAATTTGTTCCTGTTTATTTAAAGTTTTATTTATGTAATAGTATTTTATAAATAAATTCTCTTTGCGTGTTAAGAGGATGTGGTAGTAAGAAGAAGTTAATAAAGGTGTACTTGTGTATAGGTGTATTTGTAAAAATGTATATTTGTAAAGAGGTATTATATTAAAACGGGTCGACGCACCCCATGTATCCCGAAAGGGAATCATTATTTTAAATTTAAAAAAAAAAAAAAAATAAATTTTCTTTGCAAAATCTTAAAATTTTTTTATAAAATGTTCCATAACTATTTTTGTCAAATAAATTTCTGGAACACTTTGTATATATATATATGTGTACATTTTAATTTATACTTAAATATCTTTACAAAGATCATTATATTAGAAATATATTATTTTTCATTATTATTTACTTTGTTTTTTTTTTTTAAATATTCTTATTCATTTTAATTGAAAATAAAAAATGTTTCTACTATTTACTTTTGATAATATACAAATTACATGCTACATTAAATCAACATTCCTGAATGCCTACAAAATCTGATAAGTGATTTTAATGTATTTTAAGTGCTTATACAATTTGATTATTTATAATTAAAAAAATATGTAAATCACAACAAAAGAAGAAAATACTAACATAGGCATTAAGGAATTAACTAATACTCGATCAAGTATTTATAATTCAGCTTAAAAAGAAGCTATCATTATTTTATAATTTAATAAGCATAGTGTTTGAATATTTAAGAAAAAAATAATAATAATAAATAAAATATATTTCTATATGCAAAAAATAAAATATATTCTATATTATTAAGAATAATAAATATTGCAAAATAAATTAGTTATTCCCCATAACTTATAATGAAGCTTTGTGAATGCCGGAGTTTCCATACTTAGTTGAACAAAAAAGATATATATATATATATAGATAATAATAGAAAAATTACTTAATAATACAAGCTACAACTTGATACATTTAATACAGTCAAAATTGATAATTGTTATTTACTCGTTAAATTATTATTATTTTCAACTGCACAAGTATAGTTTAAATTTTCTTGCATTATATATATGCATATATATAATGAGATATATTTTGTAATAAGAGATAAATATATATATATATGTATATAAAATTATTGAATATTACTTGTACAGTCACACATTAAATAGAAAAATCATGAAAATACAAAAAAAAAAGACAGAAAATTACAAAATATTCAATTGATATGAAAATAATAATAAAAAACATTGCACAACAATTTATCAAAAGACGACATCTTTCAATAAGATTAGAAAATATCTTTTTCCTAAAGTTTTGGCATCTCCAGCCTTCACTAGCCTACCCTCCCCACATACCGGCTTGATTACCGGCAGTCCATTGAGCTGCATTCGGTTGAGAAGGTGCAGGAGCACCTGTCCACATATTCGATGTGTCAGTCGTTTCATCATCTTCGCCCCAAGTACCACCAATGTTAGTTGCAGGAGTATGACCCCATGGAGTTTTGGATTGTTGATGAGGTGGAGGTTGACCACCATTTCGTAAATTAGCTTCCCATAAATCAGTACCATTGTTTACGGCTGGTTTCCATATTGGAACACCATCTTTGGCTGGATTCGGCTCAGGAGAACTTGGTACGTCCCAACTCGTATCTTGATTCACATGTTGCTACGAGAACAAAAAAAAACAAACATCATTTTTGTAAATTTGATTTTATTTTTATCATAAATAATAATATTTATTATTTATACTTACACAGCCCCATCCGTCTTGACTAAAAAGCGCTTCCCTCATCGTAGTCAATTGTTCAAGCTGTTGCTTAGTCGATGGATTATTACTTGCCGATGTGTTTCCACTACTCACAGATCCTTGCGCATTGTTATTAGATGGATTGTTACCACCAGTAGAACTTCCCGATTGTTGTTGTACAACACTGTTGTTATTATTTTGTGGATTTTGTCCTGGACCACCTGGATTATTAGATTTTCCCTGAGACCATTGACTACTATTCTGATTCCCTTGAGAAGAATTTGACTGAGAGGTAGGTGGACCAGATTGCTGATTCGATTGTTGATTCGGATTATTAACTTTATTCACGTTTCCTATATGAATAAAAAATAATCATTATATATGATGTATTTGTTCAAAATATTAAAATATATATATATATAATTGATATTAATTTACCTGATGCATTTTGTGTACCAGGTGGGCCTTGATTCTGATTTTGATTGGGATTACCAGATACAGATCTATTTACAGAATTTCCACCCCAACTGCTAGGTGTACCAGCATTTCCAGGTGCATTTCCTGGTGTACCAACCCATCCTGATTGATTAGTATTATTATTATTGGGTGCGGTAGTTTGCGTAGAACCCCAATTAGTAGCTCCTCCACTATTTAGCGAACTTTCACCACCTCCTGCTAATTTTAATATCGTTGAAATACCCCATCGTTGTTTGTAATTTAATATTGGCTCGTAAATCTTGTTGAATTGTCGCATTGATTTATCGAAATATATATTCAATAAATACTTTAATTGTCCCAATAGATCTTCAGATTTTGTTCCGTCCATTTTATATGCTTTATGATAAGCACATATTAAATAGCGTATATACGATATTAAACTAGACCATTGTAAGTCAATTGATTTGGAATAAAATTTCCTAATATCGAAATCGCATACATTAAAATCATAATTATAATCATAATCATTATCATTATCGTAGTAAGAATTTGGTAGACTACGATTACTAGATGCCTTCTTGAGATGATTATAATAAGAATCCATTGGACCTTCATTGTCGTAATCATCCATAGATAAAGATCGGAGCTTCTCGATGTAAGTTTGTTTAGTTGATTTGTTTAATGTAAGACGCAAGTCATTCGTTAATTTGTCATCTGTGCGACTTGCCAACAACATACGCTGGATACATATTTTTTGGTCATTCTGAAATGTATTCAAAAATTCTGCTCGCATCCCATCGTCACATACGCGATGATTATTATCCGCTCGACATACAGGTACACCGATTGTTTGGGATGTGATGGTGGCTGATTGGCTTGTAAGCGTCATCGTAGGCTCGCAGGTAGTCATTATAGGAATGTTGGCAGCCAACCTAACTTGCTTTCTCTTGTCAGATTCGTTTAATCGAGCGGTTAGAGACATTTCACACTTAATCCTAAGTTTATCATTTAACATAGACTTAGATACAGACTTAATGATAAAGTTAGATTGAAGATCAGAACCCACTGATCTACTATAGTCGCTAACCTTATAACTAGTATTTAGAGGCTTCTTATATTTATTGTTATCCTGAAATAAAAGAGCACCAACAGTAAATATTGTTGCTTCGGTACGACTAATACCATCATTTTCGAACGCTAAGATCCTAACATTATTAGTATTTATATAACTAGTCTGGTAGCACACAGCGATCTCAACAATGTCTTCGATAACATCTGGATTATTGTTATTACTATTAATTTCTTCTTCAATACTACTGATGCTAATGTTCTTCTTATAATATTCATTATCGTTATTATTATTATTATTATTATTAATATTATTATTATTATTACCCTTATAATGTTTTAATATTGGAACACATATGAGTTGCATCAGCTCGGTAACAGTGACATTAGATAATGGAGAAGTAAAAGATTGTACACGGAGTTGCTTGAGATTTTCCAGGAAAGATCGCGAGATGTGGTCAGTTACTTCGTTTTCAGAAACGATAAGCGTAATGGAAGAACTGGCGGTGAATATCGCTAAATTCTGTTCGCTTATTATTAGTATTATTATTATGGGAACCGATATTATTAAAAAATCGATGCCACCGAAATGCGATTTTAATAATAGGTTCCATAATTTATCGAGAGCTAACGTTAATCGAACAACGTTACAATTATCGTTAGACGTTTTGCAATAACGTCTGATTAGCAGTCTAGATGTCTCATGAGAATTGATAATAACCAGGACATACTTATGACCTAGTAGTTTCCATCTCTTTGCAACATCCTTTATAATACCGAATTGCTGAGTAATAATAGCATCTATCTCGACAGGACCACCGCCAAGCAGGAAACAATGGTCACTGTTCCTGATTGAGCTGAGCAATATCACAGACTTGGAGTTATTATTACTTATCAAACTAAAATGAGCCTTAATCTTATTGTTGTCGCCTAGCTCAAGGCGAAACCCTAGTATAGAGTAACTGTTGTCAAAGTTAGGGAGGCATAGCAACCATTTGGGGCAATCAGACTTGGGTATCCTAACTAGGCTAGGTACCCCAATGGTGCGATACACTTCACCCCTTGAAACTTGTAGATATACATTTATACTTAGTACCCTAACGCTTACATTTCTGAAACTATACTTATTATCACTTAATGTCTTAAAAGTAGACTTAGAATTATTGGCGGAGCTGCCCAGCTGACCAAGCAAGCCCAGTGTGTTTTGCTTTCTGTACTTGTGATGATTATGTTTTGCGTTATTTACCTTATTATTATCGTAAGTTAGAAAGAAATTTGTTGGGTTTTTTGTGGTTACTGGCGCCACTGACTGGCAGGCCTTACCTATACCAGTTGAGCTTAACTCACCTGTAAAATAAAAACTCATATCATTACTCATATCATTTTTAAATATGCATTAATTTTATTGGTGGTTGATTACAATTTAAAAAAAAAAAAAAAATGAATCGAATAATCTCAATAATAACTACACAGCTGATCCACATGAGTTTCTTCAGCTTATATATACAATCTTTAAGAAAATAAATAATATATCTATATGATTTCAACTTAAAGATCAATTTCATGATAATCAAAGCGATGTAGTATGCACATATGATAAAAAACATAAAGGTACTTACTGGTTTGGCTTGGCAGGACGGTTAATATGTCATTGGCGGCGGTAGCTTTCGGATGGTCAGTACTTACTGCCATCTTGTTGCTGTTTATGGATTTGATATCACAGTACCAGCAATCAATCGAATCTGATCTTTCCCATTCTCCCTCCCAATACAGACTCCTTACCCCTAATACTACTTCATCCCCCTAAAATATGAACAAACAAATAAATAAAACTAATCAATAAAATTCAAATAATCAATCCGTTGCACTATTATAACAATCAATAAAACTAGTAATATGTTTTACAATTGAAACTTGAGAAATAAAAGATCAAACTTATGACAAAATCTTATTGGTTCAATGTAAGAAAAAAAACAAAGCATGAAATATAGCACAGATTTTGGTATATACAGTTAAACATATTAAATTGTAAAACAATGAAATAAATACAATTATTTACCATGGAATTTTGTACGAAGGCATTTGTTTCTGTATAAATCTCATGTAAACTAGAATAATGTGGAAACATCTGGCTGGGTTCCTCTTTGGCAGGCAATTCATAAAAACCAAGATCTGAATAAGAAAATGATTTCTTCGCATGTAACGTTAAACAGATTATTAATATTTTAATCTCTTGTTTTCAACGTTGATAAATTAAATTATTTTAAACACTGAACGCGTTAAAGGAAAACTAGTAATTAATAATAATATCCGTACTAACCTCATAAATTATTACTATCAGTGCGCTCCCAGCTCCATGCCAGTAGAGATCTGCAATGAGTAATAAAATTATCTATATAAAAGTGATCTGATATACAACCTAACTGATATATTATTAACCGACATAAGTAATCTAACAATAAATTCAATAATAACAATGATCATCATAGTTATCGCGTTTAGATTTTTAAAAATGTACTATATATGATAATGTAATACAATCAAATGTTCCCCTAACCTAATTTTTTACTAACCTTACACAAGCAAGTGTAATGTGTGTATATATATATATAGTACACGTGCATATATATATTTTATAAATTCACACAAAAAAATAAAATTACAAATGAATATTGTATAATTTATCTTAACACTTTGCTGGCCGGTAAATTCCGGCGATTCGAGAATCCTATGCCCTTCTCACTGGCCAATCGGTCACATCACTGACACCGGCTCGGCTTTGTTGTAACATGGTCGCGTTTGAATATATGCGCTTTTTTTATGAACTGGTAAAATTGTACGCTTTGTATTATTATAAGATAACCACATTTAATAAAATCTTTTATTTTAATGATATTAGTGCAAACAATATTTATCGGTAAGCTCTGTCGAATATAAAAGTCGATTAGTCGACTACCGGTCGGTAAACGCAGAGAACTAAGAGTCGATTAATCGACTGTCGGTCGGTAAAGTGTTAAGAAATAATAATTCACCACTTGCATACTTTAATCCGTGTATAAAAATAAAATCCACGTGTACAAGTAGAATCTATTATTCAGTATTATTTCACCTATATATATATAAATTAATCAGTACTTAATTTATTAATAAATAGGTTAGAAAATTAAAAAAAATAAATAAAAAATAATAATAATACTTTTAAGTCAAATATTATTAATATAAATATAAATGCTTAAAAATGAACTTTACACAAACCACGTTTATATTATTAACATCACAAACACGAACCGTTACTGAATAAGAACTAAAATGTTACAACTAATGGTACAACTTAAAATGTCTCCATTATTGTAAAGCGAATGGACATTTATCTGACGAGTTCGTTTCGGTTTCGCTCACGACTGCGCGCCTTTCGATGAACACGTCGCACAAAAATTTAGTGAGAACAGGAAGATACTACAAATTATGCGTTTATATATATATATATATATAGTAGTAATAATAATAGAGATAGTAGTAGTATTAATTATTAATAATTAATAATACTAAATATCAATTTTTAAATATTAATAATAGTAATAAATAACAACACTGTTAGTAATAGTACTAAAATTACTAGGACTCCAAAAATACTAAGAAGCCCTAGAGATTTTTCAAGAATATTAGTATTAATAGTAGTAGTAAATATTACTTATTTTTTAATAATTAGTAATTATTTAATAATATTACTTATTTATAGTAGTAAATATTACTTAGTAAATAGTACTAGACTCAGCAGACATTTTAATAAAACTAGTAGTCCCTAGAATTTTAACCAATAGTAATAATATATAATCATAATCCAAACGAAACGAATAAAAAAAATAAAAATAGATACTTTAGTAATATATATATATATATATATATCGTATATATAAAATATCATCTAGAAGGAGAGAAAGAAAGAGAGAACGAGACTTGGATATGGTAAATGGACATAACTCGGACGCGTCATGGATACCTCAAAATTTATTAACCTTAAATAAGAATAAATTACTAAAAAATAGACACTATATGAACGACTTACTTAGCTTCGAGAGCCCACGAAGAACAAAATCAGTCAACGCGAAGCTTATTTTTGTTTTTTACACGCACAGAAAAGCCGGAGTGTATTAAAGCTCACTAGTAGAGTGGTTCTTACTACGAGCGACCATCCTCCCCTGGCGTACGGGAGCGATCTGCGGTAAAACAACTGCGTTCACATTCGTGTAGAAACGCCAGAGACTACCGAAGATCCTTTGCATTGCAACACGGTACCACCAGAAGCAGCACCACCACTACCACCTCCACCACCTCACCACCATCAAGTAGCAGCAGCAGCAACACTAGCACCACCACACACAACTACGATACAACGGTTGTGATGGGCTACAGAGTACCAGTGGCGACACCAGGGAAGACACCAGTGGCGTCACCCGTGGTGCCGACGGTTATTGAAAACCGGGAAAATCTAACGATACTATTTATAGGAGAAGGAGGAGAAGGAAGGAAGGGGGTTAGGTGGTAGCAATGGAAATGGAGTGGGGGGAGAGGTGAAGGTAGCCAGATCGAACCAACAACGGTGGTACGATCGACAAGGGAAATGATCGCTTTTATGCAAACACGATATATATATATATATTTTTTTTTTTTGATTAATCTCGAAAGAGATTAATATACAATAATTATTTCTAATTAGATTATTTTTTTTTTTATTGAATCTATTGATGATTATTTTGATTTTGATACCTAATTAAATTCTTACCTACGTTATATCTAATGAATAAGAATAAGAGGAAGAAGTAGATGAAGATGAAGAAGAAGAAGGGAGGTGGCTATTTGTACGTCTCTTGGATATTCGCAGCGGCCATTTTTGAATTTCACAAGAGTATATACATTACATATATATATATATTCTTCACTCTCATAGAATAAATCATATTATTTACTTTACTTTACTTTGAGAACCCCGCGTTTATACTTACGCGGATCAATGTTTTCAATTTTAAAGTAAGAAACCATCTTAAATCATTTGTGCTAACGTTTTCCTTTTTTTTTTTTCAAATTTATACCAAGAATTAAGCATTATTATTATTATTATTATTATTATTATTATTATTATCATCAATACGTAATAATTTATAATAAGAATATGATCTCATATATCGTTGTATAAGTGAAATTCTTTAAATCGATATTTAAAATATTCCATCGTTCCTTTATACAAATATAGAATTCCTGTGTTCATATTTTTCAACGTATAAACTGACTCTCGTAGTTTCTTGCATATTCAAAACAAAAAAACAAAAAAAGAAAATATCAATGAAAATTCGATTAAAATGTTTTGTTTTTTTTTCATACAAAAAATTAACTCACATTAAATATACTTAGCGATAAACAAAAAAATCTTTTTTCCTATATTTTTCTTTTCGGTTCGTTTCGCTGTTTCTTCGTTCTTATGGAACAGGGTCTTATAGACAAGGAACGAACGCATGCAATCTTCTAACTCGTCGTGTCGGTCGACTCCTCTTTCTCTCTCACTCTCTCTCTTTCTCTTTCTTTCTTTCTCACTGATTCTCTGTCTCTCTCTTACTCGACATCAGCGAATCAGCCAGTCGGTGATTCGCTGCGCCATACCGCCTTTCGATTCTACGCAAACTACGACGACACAACGACTACTACTACCACTACTACCACACTACTACTACTACTACTACTACTACTATTACTACACTACTACTATTAATACTACTACTACTATTATTACACAACGACGACAAAGAAAACCGATCTTTTTCGTATGTTCAAAAAAAAATATCTCAAACTCTTTTAACCCCCCCCCCCCAACCCATCTAATTCCACCTATTACTCCCCATCTTTTTTTCTACTTCTCTAGGAAAAACGTTGCTTTCAAAAGGATGAAGTAGTAGTACGGTTGGTGCGCCGTAAAAGCCTGTATTTTAAATGCGACATTTGCGAGTATCAGAAATTATTGATCTGCCAGATACGCGTGCGTATATATATATATGTGTGTGTGTGTATGTGCGCGCACGCGAAAGTGAGAGAGAGAGACTGAGAAAGAGTAAGAAGATATACATATATAGTACGTAAGTGTGTATCTACAATATATGAGTGAGTGCACGTGCACGCCTGTGTGCGCGCGCACACGTATACACACACCACACATAAAAGTGAGAAAGAGAGAGAGAGAAAGAGAACCTTCGCCACTATATACGTGGCAGCAACTGGGAGGCAGCAAACGTGCCTCGCTGTTCCCTCTGGCGCACGTCTGCCCTTTTATAACTTCGCGGATAGTCTTCTTCTCCCTTCTCCTAGTTCAAATTAAAAATTCTTATATCTTAGAAGAGACTCGAATTTGATTCCTTTAAATTTATTTATTTATTATTATTATTATTATTAATGTTTTGTTTTGTTTTTTTCATTTTTTATTTCTCCCAGTTAACATTAGATATATCAGACTAGTCATTTTGACTAGTGTGGTAGAAATAGATATACTGAAAATGGTGGTATATCTAGTGTTAAATAAAGTACACCATATTTGATAGATTAATCATCTAAATATGCGACACATATATACCTATTTATACAACATATTTATCTTTTATTTTTCTTTTTGACGATCATCATCATCATGTTGCATATTCCAATCGTATTCCGATAATATAGGATGATAATAGAGAATTGTAAAAATAATTCCTGCAAATTCCGAACAGTTAGCTGCTTTGACAAATTAATCCTCTAGAAATCTAATGGAATAGGGAATACGATATTATTATTATTCATTTATTTGCATTATAATTTTCTCTCGTTTCTCTTTCTCTCTAACCCAACATCGATGTAATTAATAATATCTCCGTGTATATATGTTTGATTAATTACCAAGTAATTAATCCACTTTAAATGTTTCTCCTAAATTATTACTGATAACTAATTCACACCAAAAAAAAAAAAGAGGAAAAAAAAATGATATGGATTTGAACTCATGCGGAAATAATATGCCACGCGTATCATATTTTATGATCGGAATATATATGACGTGGTAGTGTATAGGTTATAATATATATATATGGTGGAAGTGAATCGATGCATCTGCGAAGGCAGCGATCTATTATGAACGCAACCTGTCAATTACGAAGAGAGCGGAAGTTCAGGAAGGTGTATTATCTAACTCGGTGCAAGCATCTCGTACGGAAGTGTTTCTTCCCCCACCAAAACCCAACTCTTCATTTTTTCCCCTCCTCCTCCTCCTCCTACCCCTACTACTCCGCCATTTTATTTTCTATATTCATTTTGTTCTTTCATCGATATATTAAAAAAATATATACCTATTCATAATATATCATACTATATATATATACATATATAGAGTTGAATTTGTTTTAAATAAAGAGACAACAAACGTCAGAGTTTAGGTATGCAAGAATGAGAAGATGCAACACGATGTTGTGTTACTGTTGCGCGCATCTCTTGTGCTTAGCTTAGCGCGTTCCGGCAATGTATCGGGTGTGTTCGTTTCAAGGACGATACAACGGTACCTCTTCTCGGTTTCCAGATGAAAGAAAGAGAAGGAGAGAGAGAGAGAAAAAATAAAGAAGAAAGAAAGAAAGATAAACAGAAAGGAATTCGCAAAATCTTTCCAAGTGAAGAATTCTCATTTGAAACAAAACAAAACAAAAAAACTATGGATAATTCTTTTGTTTAAGGTGTCGTAAAGTTTGAAGAAGATCAGTTTCTTAGGAATACGTAGAGTGATGTTTCTTGGCGCGTATCGTATACTATTCTTAACGTTAAGTTGCATCAATGATGAAGATGAAGATGAAGAAGAAAGACTACAGTTTGCTTTGTATTTACCTTGGTAAGCGTGGCGAAGTAAGAAAGAAAAAGAGAGAGAGAGAGAGAGAGAGATGTAAATACTATCGTATCGGTGAACACGGGGCTATGTTCACGCTCCAAGATGCTGTCGTTTATGACGCGGGAAAACCTGCGTGACCAGATGGTCTATCTCTTCACCGTAAAGGAGTTGCCCGAGGAACAACACAAAACTAAGAAATAGCGGACTCTTATACAAAACCACACGTGAAGTTTAGCGCGAGTAAGCTAAGACTCTGATTGGTTCCTTTAGGGATCCTGTAGGAGGGATGCGCCATGTAAATTGCTGGGGGACCGGAACTCGATTTTGCGCGCGAATGATTCAAACATTAAAATAATTCAGAAATAATGAATTGCATCAAATACAGAAAAAAAAGAACTATATTTAATGATAATTAAAAATTTATATTAAAATAGAATAGGTTACACGAAAAAATTATTATAAATTCAAGCGGTCCCCCAAAATTTTCAGCCAATAGCACATGAGGTGAATATGAATGGCGCATCTCTCCTACAGGATCCCTAGGTTCCTTCAACGTGAAGCGCCAATTTTAAAATCTTCATTTTAAATTCGTACGTTGCAAAGACCGAATGTTTTTTGAATTGAAGAAGCGTGTTGGTTTCTTTTTCTTTTTTTTCATTCGAATAAATATTATGATCGTTGATTGGTTGGTTTTTTCTAAACGTGAATTTTTCATTAAAGTGCGGTGTTGTGTTGTGTTGTTTTGTTTTCACTCTCATTGATAAAAATATTAAATAATGGAATCGAATGTCGCCATGTTGTTGTAAGGTAATGAATGATTGTGATTGATTGGTTATTGAAAAACAGAATTTTGGTTTGAAAATTCTTTTCAATATGAAAAAGAATAAACTAAATAACGATACGTGAGAAAAGTATAATAAATGTTATACTTTAAAAAAAAAAAGAACAATATTAAATTAAAAGTATAATAAGAGAGAGAACTAACAAATTAAATAATACGTATAACCTAGAAAATAAAAATAAAAAGAACGTTACAGTTAAAAATTCAAATAATAAGAAAAATATAACCAACGTGAAGTTATTTATGTTCCCATATAACAAAGTTTAAGATTGGCCAATCAGAAACTCTACAAAAATACAGCACCAATTTTTATATTCAACGATACAATTCAAGAATAACAAATTACAAAAAAGAAAATAATAAATCAATAATAAATATTAAAATAGCACAAAACCAATACGAGTCGAAATTTTATATTCGTAAAAACAATCACAAAGAAAGAAATAACGAAAATAAATGGTGATAACAAATATTTATAAGAAGAATAAAAATTGAATGAAATGAAATGAAAAATGTATTATTTAAAATTAATGAAGAATATATAACACATACAACAAAATAAACAAAAAGACAAAAAAATATATATAAATGTAACAGAGCACATAAAATACTTCCTCCATTAAAACGGTACGTTAAAATGTTAAAGAAAAAAAGGAGAAGAAGAAAAAAAAACCTAATCAAATAAACAACCAAATTTTGCAAGAAATAAAAAGACAAAATGGAAGAAGATTTATACAAAAATTTTCCTTTCGATATAAATTCTCTCAACTATGCAAATTCTTGATCGTCGTATAAAAAAAAAAGGCAAAAAAAAAAACAATAATAACTACGTAATCAGAAATATATACATATATACATGAAAACAGCATTCTATTATAACATATATATATACCATCAGAAAACATTACACATTTATCGTTATATTATACATACATATATATATACACACACATAGATATATAAAACGATATAAGTATCAGGTATTTTCAAGGTCAAACTTGTTCAACTGAATTTCAATTTTATTTTAACGATCGATCAGTTCAAGTCAACTTATATTAAATTATTTCATATTAGATTTATCTATCCTATCAAAAAAAAAAAAAAGTAACGATCTATATACAACACACACATACACCTACGCACACATAATAAACTTGTAAAACAATATAAAAAGGTTCGAATAAAGAGAAGTTACTTCCATAATCGAATACTTCTTTTGACTTAGGTCAAGATGCTTGAATGAATAACAGTCTCCTCAAACGCGACTTGTTTCTATCTTCACTACAAACATGTTTATATATTTGTATGCACTTATGCGGCGTGTACACAACACGTTTTTCTAATCTGACAGTGTAAACATATGTGAATGTATGTGTATGTAAATAATCTTTGTATATGCAAGCATGTAATTTATGTATACGAATATGCATATGCATGTGTGTATAGATATGCAACATAAAGAATATGAATGTGTATATATATCCACATATGAGTATATCACATGTTATATATATAATAAAGAGTATTTATGGTTATGTTTGTATGAACTTATTTAAATACATGTTTAAATGAATACATGATATATATGTATATATATACATACAATATGAATGTGTATATACATATCTCATATATGAATGTGTTACATGTTAGATGTATATATAATGAGGACTATTTATGGTTATGTTTGTATGAACTTATTTAAATACATGTTGAAATGAATACATGATATATATATATATATACATAAAATGTGAAGTGTATTATGAGTGTGTTACATGTTAGATATATAATAAGTATTTTAGGTTATGTTTGTATGAACTTATTTAAATCATGTATACATGAATATATGATATATACATGTATGAATAATGTTAAGAAGATAATATAGAATATAGTGAAATATAATGTGTAAATATAATACGTGTATAAATTTATGAGAATAAAGTTAAATAAAATGTATAAATAATGTAATAATAAAGTAAACACCTTGACAATGGATTTAAGATAATCCTTGATGCAAATGAACGATGCAAATGAGAATATTTGGCAGTAGTTTAGAAGAATCTATACATGTTGGCAAAGTAAAAGAGAGGGGTAGGGATCAGAGGGGCAGAGGGGTGGGGGGAGTAGAATATAGGATAATTTAAAGCGTACGTGATATATTCTAGTCTATTCTCGTATTCTTGACATGTTAACGCATACAAGGAGATAGTACTTGTGTAGATGAGTAGAACGTCAGCATGTCACTCGAGGAACAGAAGGACCAAATAACGACGAATAACGTCAAATCTTCTATCTCTCTCTCTCTCTTAACATTTACACATGTATGTGGATAATGTGTGTAATTAAAAAAGTATACACACTAGTTATGTATAAGTGTAAGTTGGCATGGTCAATAAGAAAGTACAATGAAGTTGAACAAATGCTATTAAAGTGTAACTAATAATATGATACTTACAATAAATATAAAAGAAAATGAAATAATAATAAAAAAAAACAAAAAGAAACATTTAATTATATAACAGTAATATAATGGGGTAATAAAGTATAAGATTAGATTTGAAATTATTGTTATTCAATATTTTCTGATTATTTGTTATCAATATATAATGTTGGTATATATATATATATATATTTTATGATATCAAAATGAATTAATTTGATTCATTGTTATTTGTATAGTTAAAATTTACACGTCAACATACTTTTTTCTATCTTTATGGATATAATTTTGTGTGTGCATGTATATATATATATATATATATATATATATATGCATACAAGTGTATAACGACTGTTAAGATTAATCTACACAAACTTGTTAATGTTTTCAGTATTATGTTTGTATTAGTATTATTGGCATTGTCGATAAGAAGGTGCAATGACGTTGAACAAATGCTATTATAATCTAACAACTAATGATACTTCTAATAATAAGAGAACGATTAGTAAATAGAAATCATTTGATTAACAAGAATAGTAGTAATATACCAGTGATATTCAGTTATTATTGTTATTAATATTTTCTAATTATTATTAATTATTATTAATGAAATTGGCATAAAGGAAAAGCTCGGAAAAGTCTGGGAAAAGCTGTTGTTCTGATATTAAAATTAATCTATCATTGAATTTCCAATATGCAACAATTTGGTGGTTACTCAAATGTTTGATTATTTTTTAACAACACCGTGTATACATTTTTACTACTTGCGTCATTGATTATCTCACAACAACAACAAAAATAGATAATCTTTTTTTTATTTATTATTTATTTATGTTACATTTGTTACTATTTTATTTGCATGTATTATGAATGAGTTTCTTTTTTTCCAAACCTTTTTTTTTTTTTTTTTAAACGGTAAATATCTATTATCTCGCACAAAAGTATTTACGTAATAAGAATATTTTAAAAGATATTTAAATACATTTCTTTTTTTTATGTTAATTTTTCTCTCTCTCACTCTCTTTTTTTTTAAATATTTACTTTAAAAAAAAGATAACATAAATTATAATATTATTAATAAATTATCAAACATGAAACGATTCGATTTTATAATCGGCCATTTAAATATTTAATGACAATGTTAATCATAAATTTTGTTGTACCATTTAACAAATATTATTATTGAATAATAATAATTATTTATTTATTTATTATCTATTTATCAATAATTACGAGCTATTAAATAATCGTTAATTGCATAACAATGTGCAATAGTAAATTATGCTCATTTAAATTCTGAAAATAATTAATATGAAAAGTTTGTTTGAAAATGATGATGTAAACGTTATTTTTGTGTTCTTTTCATTTTTCCCCCCTCCCTTTTTTTTATCCTCAAACTCTTTATTAAAACACAAAGAGAAATGAAACAATGAATCACGAAATTATTTGAAGTTTCTGATACACGGGGGTTGGTAGAAAGGGTAGGTTAGAACTCTTGTGTTGACCTACCACAATTAATCACGTGATTTGAAACATATGTAACTGCTGTATCATCTAAAGTTGAACAATTTTATCTCAAAAAAACAAAAAAAAGACAAGAAAACAAAACAAAATCAAATCAAATAAAATAAATGTCCTACAAATGTGATATAAAAATAACGATTGCTATTAAACAAATATCATCGATTGTAAAACACAATTAAAATAAACCTACGATAAGTTAAACAAACATAACCTCCCCCCCGAAAAAAATACAAAAATCCTTGTTTCATGGCTTCTATAACGCGTATTTTCGTTTTATTTTATAATATTTTATTTACCATAACATTTGAGTGTATTTTATTATTTGACAAGAATTTATAAACGTTAATTTTATTTTCTATTTTAATTAACTAAAAAAAAACCCCTATAGAAGTTAAACATTTTAAATTAAATTCACGTTACTAAAAGTAACTATAAATTATATTACGTATTATCACGTGATTATGTTGAAATAATAAATAAATAAACATAAAAAATTGAATATAGTCGTATTATCGGTTAACCTAACATTTTTGTCTATATGTATGACAAAACCGTTAATATTTCCGTCGCCATTTTGATAGAATTCTGTATAAGAACAGTAATGAATTATTGTCGATGATTGGTGATTTATAGTTAGTGAGAGAGAGAAAGAGAGAGGGGATTTCATTTGTAACACATAAGTTTCTTAGCTAACTTACACCGAACTCTCTCTCTCTCTCTCTCTCTCTCTCTCTCTCTCGTCGACGATCAATAAGACAACTTCTCTCTCTCTCTCTCTCTTTCTCTCTCGCACTTACTCTCTCTCAACGGAAAACTCTACAAGCATAATTCTAAACTGATAACATGACCTAGGGATATATTAATAACTATAATTGCAAATTGTTGCAACAATAACAAACAACAACCAACGATAAAAAATTAAATAACTGAAAAATAATATCTGCTTGCTGTTAAACATATTAATCATCATACAAACAAATAAAAACAATCATGAAATTATTATCATATTTAATAATTTCATTGTTTGATATCAGTCTATCCGGATATAACGTTTAATGTCGTTCCCAACGTGTGTACTCTCTTGTTAGTTGGTTAGAGTACACACGGAAGCATTTCAAGACCCGGTGACCTCGTTTTCCTAACTACCGTCTTACATTTGAGAGGAGCCATTTTCAGTCGTTGTAAATTATATTACCATCCTCGAAATCATAACTAGATATCAATATTAATATACTACAATGATGATATTAATAATAATAATAATAAAAACAAATTATATGCAATATCTGATTACAAATTAAAATATGTTACTGAGGTAATAACTACGCGAATCAAAAGTTACCAGATAGGTTCATTTCCCCCCCCCCCAAAAATTCATTAGTATCGTGTTTCGAGATTTTTTTTTTTAGATTAAATTTTGTACTTTTTTTTCTTTTTAATAATATGCTTTATTTCATTTACAATAAGATTAAAAAAAAAGGTTATCTATTACAAATTTGTTGGTTAGGATTTTTAAACCAAATGACACAGAGACAAGCTTAGACAACTTTTGATTTGCGTAGTTTATTTTTAAAATCAATCTCCCCCCCTCTGTTTTATACACACGATGATGATTATTCGAAAAATTTCTAAATAATTGAAGAAAAAAAAGAAAAATCAATTATTCAATTTCTCAAAAACTTCTTCAAGTTAATTTTAAATGACAAAATTGGATTTAAAAACATAGTTACTTTGGATCCATCTAAAAAGAAAAAGAAGAAGAAAAAAAACAGAAAAGAAAAGAAAAAACTTTTCCCACTTCCTATATTATCGAATAATCCTACAATTTCTCATTAATAAATCCTTCGTGTTTATTTATTAATATCTTTGCCATCGCGATGATAAAATTCGTAAGAAAACAAAAATAACAAAACTTATCAATTATTTCTTCTAATCACGATCATATTTTTGATCTAACTGTTATGGATATTATAGTTTTTAAGCATTCCCCAACACGTTGTTGTTGATTCTCTTTCTCTCTCATGGCAGTGTTGGAAAGGTCGATTACTTCGGCCCCATTATAACCTTTTTGAAGGGAAATAATATCATTACCCACTTCGCTTGGTTCCTAGAGTAACACGCTTAAGTGTTCACTTTAAACGTTCATTTTCAAGTAAAATAGACGAGTATAAAGTATAATACACATGCTATCAATCTTTCAAAGATTTCCCTCTAAAGAAATTGGAATTTTATCCCTAACAACACTAACCCCATCTATCTACCATCATCCAAAAAATATCCCCAAATTTTACAATAAACATTTGACTATTAAAACAAATTAATTGATTTTAAATCTAAGAACGTAAAATGTAAATATTACGTATAAGTAACGTCAACGCAGTGGTTAAATGGTACAAGAGATTTATACGTGCACACCTACACCCACACACACATACATACATATGAAAGCATAAAAACAAGCGTGTAGGATGCATACAAAGTAAGCTTTGAATAGTGTACTCGTTTTTATATGAGAGTACACCTCCCTCTCTCAATCGATGTATGTGTGTGTGTGTGTGTTTGTATAAATATATAATGGTATAAAGTGGTGTATATGTATAGTAGTAGTAGTAGTAGTAGTAAATACGAGTGTCGCGTGCGCGTAAAGATTTGACGTGTGTGTACGCGGAGTATAGTATAGTGGTCTATATATACGGTGTAGCTTGGCAACAAGCAGTCAGCGAGTTGCGGGGCAAGGTCGACCCTCTCTCCCCTAACTATTTTATCCCAGACATATATTTGTTACGAAACTCTTGTATATAACTACTGCGACAGCCGCGCAACACACAGCTTAACCGCGTTTATTCGAACTAATCGCTCGCTAGCTAGCTAGCTAACTCACAAACTTACTACGTACGACAATATGGCAAATTACTATATTTCTAATTATTATTTTCATTCAAAAATAGATATTTTCTTTTCAATTTTCTTCTTTTAAGGAGACACATTGGATTCCTTCCAAGTGAAAACTTATTTTTTTATAGTGGGGATGAAGTAATTGGCATGGTCCGCCATCTTGAAATTGACAGATAATTTAATTAATTTTTAATATCCAATTTGCGATATTGTTTAATTATTTTGCATAAAAAGTAATAAGTATCTCTTTATTTATTTATTAATTGGTGCAAAATAATTAATGTTATGTTTAGTGTATATCTTAATAAAAGTAAGGGATGTGACTAAAGTACTTCGCCATCTTGAAACTGAGAGATAATTTAAGTAGTCAATTAATGTTTGATATCTAACTTGCGATATTGTTTAATTATTTTGCATAAAAAGTAATAAGTATCTCTTTATTTATTTATTTATTAATTAATTGATGCAAAATAATTAATGTTATGTTTAATGTATATCTTAATAGAAGTAAGGGATGTGACTAAAGTAGTTCGCCATCTTGAAACTGAGAAATAACTTAAGTAGTCAATTAATGTTTGATATCTAACTTGCGATATTATTTAATTATTTTACACAAAATAATTAATCTTATGTTTAATGTATATTGTAATAATAATAAATGTGTGATGCGTAACTACAGTAGTTCGCCATCTTGAAAAATAGAATTAAATGAAAAGTAATAAAAATAAGATATCGTTCAACAATTTTTTTTTAAATTTGTACAAAATAAATGTTTCGTGTAATGATTGGTCAATTATCAATTCAATTATTGATCAATTTCCTTATCCAAAGAATAAAAAACAAATAAATAGGAAAAATGAATGTAACGCAAGATATTGCAACGATGATGATGAAAAACAAGGAAAAATAAATATCAACAAAAGTATTCAATATAACAAATCACATTTTCATCGAATCCCCTAATTGTTTATAAATTGGCATGACTTATCTTCCTTGTTTTACTGTATTAAACGTTATTGTTAATTAGAAACTTCATTTATGCAAACATCTCTAATCTCGATTATATGACCACGCACAACATTGTCATCGTCAACAAACATATTTATGTTTATTTATGCGTAACAAAAAAAAAAATAAGAAATTGTATTTAACGCGTCCAATAGATCTAATATTTTACATATTAGTCATAACTAATCGATGATTACAAAAAAAAAAAAAAAACCAGAATCAAGATTACATTAATTAACATATAATTTATTTGAGAATACTGTTAGTTGTTTTTATTAGAAATCCTACCTCCTATCGAGTTGATGCTGTAATACTTAGCGTATTACGGAAGGATTTGATCGATTTTAATCTTATTTCTAGCGGTCGTTCTCGAACGCCTTCTCATTACATCTACATCCATAGACATCCACACACACGTCCATATATACGTAATATGTTTATACACATTAACACTGAAACATGTTCATCTTTATTTGTGAGTATGTATTTGTGTCGCTGGATCATCGTTTTACGTATGCGATCACTGATGATTATGATGATTATGATGATCATGATAAAAATGGTACTACACATACAAGTATAATCAACATATATATATATATATATATATCTGTTGATCTGTTAGTGGTGTTGTATTACTGTTATACTCTGCTACTACCGCTACACATTTTAGTCGAAAATAATGCTATTTATAAAATCCACCACAAGTAAGTTAAATAAGTATCGGTCGTTGGACGTTGGTATGCATACATGCATGCATGCATTTACATTTTATGTTGCATACCACAACGACCAATACTGTATATTACTTTTTTTTTTTTTGTTAAGTAGAAATCAATGCTTCGTGGTTTTTTTCCAGCCGGTAATAAATTAAGTTGGTATATATTAACTTCTTTCTTTTTTTGTTTTGTTTTTAAACCTGCGGTGTTGCAGAAATAAAAGGAAAAAGAAAGAGAGAGTTGAGTTTATTGTTTCCTATATTTTAATACATACACATATACATAAATATATATATATATATATATATATATATATATATATATATATATATATATATATATTAATAATGTGTATAGAGATCTAACTTTAGTTACAATTTTATTTTATTATTTTAACACTAGATATATCACATCAATCATTTTGACTAGTGTGGTAGAAATAGGTATACTGAAAATGGTGGTATATCTAGTGTTAATAAATTTTGCATATTAAAATTTTAATTAATATATAATATATAATATATAATATATATATATAATAATAATAATAATAATCATATTTTTATTCAATATAATAATTACGTTATTCACATTTTGTTCTTTATTCAATTTTGTTTTTAATATTACTTTACTTTCAAAGAAGATTTAATAAAGAATGAAAAATTTACAGAATGAAAATAACACGAATTAAATGTATATTAAGTAAATATATATATATATATATATATATATATATATATATATATATATATATATATATATATATATATATTTGATAGAATGTATACACACAAGTATATTAATAAACATATTTGAAATAATTTAATCCTATACTCGATTATCCATTGAACTTTCATTTATCCGTTTAGTTTGACCCCTTGATCATATTGGTTAATCAAGATTCTACTGTATATATATATATTTGTATATATACTGTATATATATCTTTACACATTATATATATATATATATATGATTTAAATATACATTTGAATCAACTGTTACAATCAACTAGTGTATATATATATAATACAGATAAAACGTTATATATATATATATATTATTATACAGTTAAAAAAAGAAAGGAATAGATATTAATGGTCAAAATGTATTACTAAATAAAATTGTATAGAATAAAAAAGAAGGTTGCTACTTTTACTAAAAAGAAAAAAATAAACGACGGGCATTGACGTTTGACCCCTATTTATCGGTATGCCGGAAACCACGATAAATTTGTAAATAGCTCATTTCAAAAGCATACACTTTGAATCGTATATTACAATGTATATATATATACTACAATATTATGTACAAACGTATATACGCACAGAATCATTTACGTAATATGTAATAATAGAAATTTCAAATTGATTATTTTCTTTTTAAATTTTCCCGCCATCTTAACAAGGGGGGAAGTACATATCGTTATTTTAACTAATACTATTTTATTATCGCTATTATTGATTGATTAAAGATAACGATCTCTGTTTAGAAAGAAAAAAAAGAAACATAAAAGTGAAAGAAAGAAAAAAAAGATTAGATTAAAATTTTTTTTTACAAATTTATATATATATATATATATATATATATATAAATATAATAAATGGTATGAGATAATAAATCAATAGAATTAAATTCTTACGTTACGTACGTAATTATTTTATGATTTATATCTATAAAAAAAAAGAAAAACCCATAAAAATATATATAACAATAATTAATTAATAGTATTGTTTATAAATGAACAAATGAAATTACATTTATTATATAAAATAATGATATTAATTAGAATACTAGCTTTTTAGTTAACTGTTAAGTAGATTTGGTTATCATTTGTAACAATTATTACTACTCGAGTCATATTATTACTCGAGATTAATAATTATCAATTTAATATAAAGTTACATTTATCTATTAATTTATCTATCTACCTATTATCTATCTATTTATTTATCTCTTAACGTTTACATCAAGATCCCTTATTACAACATATTATCACTCAAATCTTAACTCTTCCTGGAAGTGACATATTTTAAGATAAGAAACACACAATATTGGTTTCATATATAATTACTGATTTCATTTGTTATCACTTTAATTACTTCTCTTATTACATACACATAAATTAAAAATATTACATTATATTATATATATATATATATATATAACCTAATGTATATATATGTACAATGTAATATATGTATAACCTAAAATATTTGTATTAATTGAAAATAATAATGAAACTAATTAAAATATTATTCCAATGAAATATTTTGATATCAACATTGTTAATAAACATAAAAAATGTTCATAATAAAATTGTATTTGCATTATTCTTTTATCTCTCTCTCTCTCTCTCTCTTTCTTTTATAGTGTTCACATAAAAATTATGGTAGCGTTGCCTGTCACTTTCGCTCCAACACATATACACACGCATACACACCTAAATTGTATTCTTGTACCAATATAGTATACTCTTAGAAAGGTTCCAATTATTTATGTTTTTCCTTTTGTTTCTTTTTTCTTCCCCGTTCAAATATTTCTAATATTCAATATTATTTATGAATAATATAAAATAAATATAATATAAAATAAGAAAATAAATATATATATATGTATATGTATATGTATATGTATATGTATATACTTCAATATTCTATAATATATTATAGTTACATATGATAGATATTTCCCTTTAAGGTCAAACGTTCACATATCAATATGGGAGTAACTCGTCATTGTATTAGAAATCAAACGTATAGTAAAGAGTTTACAATTTTAAAAACATCTTACGTAAGTTACTGGGTCCTACGTTTTCTATTTCAACGCCATACGAATCCTATTCGCGCTTACATACTCTTATACATATACACATCATGCACACATATGTATATACTCATATATAAATACATAAATTATATATCTATATATATATATACATATATATGCATCCATCCATATATATAAAAAGTATATGCACTTACGTACTTATATATATATATATATATATATATCGGTTATATTTATATTTGAAATACGTAGTACGCGACACGAAATGATGATCACAAGAATGCGTAGAAGCAAATTTGTTCGATATATTTAACACGATACATACCATATATAAATTTCGATAATTATTTAAATGAAACTCACCTACGGCAGCGTGTGCAGTGGCGTTAATAACTGAGGAAGTCTCACTATCACACGAAAACTACACTTTTCACACACTCAAAAACACATTTCGTACAATCAAGGGAATTCTTTATTGAAAACGAGCCTCCATTGCTTGGCACGGAGTTCCTACGAGCTATCGCGGCGCTACGTTGGCTCGCTGTTTTTTATCATAAACAATACAATTATATGATTATCTATACGTTAGTACTTTTGTTTTACTGCAACCATCAAAGAGTATATTAACTATAAACGGAATAGACCAACCGCGTTCTTTCTTTGTTTTCATTTGCTTATACTACTAACCTGTCAAAAGCTCATTGGTTACTTCATTTTCTTAAGATTAATTTCATTGGTTGATATTTCTATAAGCATTATATTATGCAATTTGTTTAATAATTTTATTAATATATATTATAATTATACATTTATATATTAATTGTTATAGTTATATATAAATTGTATTTATATCATTTCAATATATCAAATATTTTTTTCTTATAGTAACTTTCTATTGGTTCATTTTACGAGTACCGGTATAATCGTCTAATCAAAACGAGTTTCGATGTTACAATGAATACTTTTTTTATTATTCTAATAGTGAACTTTGTATTATAATAAATTCATTGTTTTTAAATTGTTTATACAAATTAGTTGTATATAAATGAATTTTGTTGGTTAATTTCCGTAACAAATTTTAATGCGAATGAATATTTTGATGAATGTTTATTTTCTTTTGGAAGGAATGCGCATGTTTAAAATGATAGTAAATAACATGAGAAAGGATAAAAAATGATAATTGTTATATTCATTAAGAACGTGTATTAATAGTTATCAGACAGGTGGCGTGAAAGTCTTACATCCGTTCTAATGGCGTCAAGAGCCAAGCACTGTTGTCACATTTTGTTCTACAGTGTTTCAATATTTTGATTTATTTATGTTAACCAAATAGTAAAGAAAACGGGCAGAACATAACTTTGGACTATAGAAGGTGAATAATGAAAGATGAAGGAAGGCAAATTTATTACTGTTATTAGTGAATCAATTATTGAGTATTTTCGTGTATTCATTGAGTGCAGTGACCTTGGTTTCACTGTCATTTCTCAGTTTATAAAGGCGCGTAATTTAAATCTTCATTTACTTTCAATTTGACAATATTACATTAACTTTATGTTAAAATTTTCATATTTTTTAAAAGAACAAATTTAAACAAATTTGAACAATAAAATGGTCATTTTAATAATACAAAATTAATTAACTTTAATTTAATATTATTATTTTACACAATGGTACAAATAATTACAATTGTAAATTAAATTAAAAAAAAAAAGACCATATCACTTTTTTTCCTCAATATCAACATAACATCAATAACCTATTGTAGGTACAGTAATATTTTTTTGTATTATTTAATAGTATATAAATTACATATCTAATTTAAATAATATATAATGTTAATTAGAAAGAAATTATTTTCATTAAAAATATATATAATTATACTACTACTACTACTACTACTAATAATAATAATAATTTTATTATTACCAGGTACAAATATTTGCCTCACACAGATGAATCAACAATAAATTTTGAAAAATATTTTTTCAAATAATAGACACACTTACATACATATTATATAATAAATATATATATATAACTATGGAGGTAACAACGGAAGAAGCACAAGCTGTATTATTAGAAGGTATGGAAGGTGATCAGTACATCACCATACAAAGAGCGGATGGAGAATCAATGAGCAAAGGTGTACCTCTGATAACATTAAATGGAGATTTAATTTCTGATCGGATGGTAGTTGATATGATCAATGGGACTGATTATGGTGCTGCAACGCAATATTACGAAGCTGATTTGTTACCCGAATTAACAGAAGTAATTAACATATATATATATAATATTTTTCTGTATGTAATTTATACATATATATGTATATAAATGTATAATTTTATTGATACATATATTTTGCTTGTTTTTGTTTTTTTTCTTTCTTTTTTTTTTTTTTATTACATATTACTAGGAAGATCGAAAATTAGCAGCAGCATTAGTCGCCGTTCAATTGCAACAACAACAAAAACATCAACAACTTCATGGTCAATCGCAACATGAAGATTCAGCACTGCCAGACGTTTCACATTTAGAAACATTAGGATCAGTCAATGGTTATTCCATACAAACCGTACCCGAACCAAATTCAACTACTATCTATCCAACTTTGCAATCGTTTAAGAGAATGGGACACAGCATTAAACAGGAATTTATTAATGTCAAAAGTGAATACGATGTTAATGTATCTGCTGAAAGTAGTGAAGATACAACATTGACTCCTGGACCTAAACGTTCTTTACCGCATAAAAAACGAATTCCACGTAAATTAAAACAACAGAGTAAAAAGAATGCAACTAAAAAAGATGTCGGTAAAATTAATCAAGATTCTATAAATGAACAAAGAAATGAAATGCAAGTACACGTATTTGAATGCGAATTGTGTGGCTCTAGATATAATAGCCAATTAAAATTTTTTGAACATTTAAAGGTGAATTATTTAATTTTTATGTTTTTTTTTTCAACACATTTGTCCTATTTTAATTAATTCATGAATTATTTTGTTTAGGTACATTATGAACCAGTTAAACAAGAGACTAGAATAGCTCAAGCGACAAATACTAGTATCACAATATCGGTACCGGAAACGGTACAAGGCCTAGAAAATACTGTGATAGAAGAATTTAGCGAACCAGAAGATATTATGGAAGGAATAAGAGGTGTTGGTAAGTATAATCATTTAACTTTTAAATAATATATACTTTTCATTCATTTATGAAAATGTATTTTCATTATTTGTATATTAGTTGAAGAAACTGCAGCCCACATTAATGATGAAACGGAATCACCTTTATCAAATACAAACAATGAAGCTATGTTATGGGCTATTACTGATGTAACTGATCATGTACAGAGGGACCATGCAAGAACATCTACGACTACAGAACAAAATTTACCTGAAAAAGAAAAGACTAATAATATCCAACAGACGGCAAAGAAAAAGAAAACTATGAAAGCACGAAAATCAAGTATGTGTATAAAAAGAAAATAATTCATAAGTATTAGAACAAATAGAATATCTTTTTAAATAGATACAAATTAATTCGTAATTTAATTAATTAATTTTAGGTGACGAATTGACATGTACTCAATGCGATAGATCATTTCATCATAAGAATAGTCTTGTTTATCATATGAGATCGCACAGTGGTGAAAGACCACATCAATGTGAAGTTTGTGGAAAAAGTTTCTTTGCAGCTAGTGCATTAAAGGTAAATCAAAATAATAAATATTATAATACAATAATCCTTTCAATACAGTTATGTTGTTCACATTATGGATACTTGAATCACAAATAAGATTCTACTGTATAATATGGAATATGAATTTGATTGTAAAGCAGATAAAAGATGAAATATTAAGTGATGAATAATTATTGTCATTGAAAGGGTTAATAAATGATATCATTATTACTACAGTGGTGTATCAAGTTAAGCGGATGCCCCAATTGATGTTTCGAAGTCCTCAAACTAAAGTTAGAAAATAATAACGTAATTTTCCTTAAACTCTAATATGAAAAGAAATTGTAAAACCTTGGGGTCTTATATAGCTGCTTAATTCATTACTGGTACTACTATTAATAATAATTAATTATATTAATGTAATAATTAATCTTATAGGTACATAAGCGTCTTCATAGTGGTGATAAACCATATAAATGTGAAATATGTGGTCGTCATTTTAGACAATGGGGTGATCTTAAATATCATTCGACAAGTATTCATTCGGAACAAAAACAATTTCAATGTGAATATTGCGGTAAAGATTTTGCAAGGAAGTATTCTTTAATAGTTCACAGACGCATTCATACAGGTGAAAAGAATTATTGTTGTGAATATTGTAATAAAACATTTAGAGCAAGTAGTTACTTACAAAATCATCGTCGTATACACACCGGTGAGAAACCACATCCATGTACAATTTGTGGAAAACCATTCAGAGTACGAAGTGATATGAATAGACATTTGAATACACATTCTCGAGGAAGATCTGACAGACCTTTAAATAGAATAATAACGGGGAAAAATATTGAAGAGGATGATGATAAAGGTGCTCAAGCTAAAAGTATACAAGATTTTATGAGAGATTTAAAACGTGAGGTAGAAGGTACTACCAGAGTTGTAGAAATTGTTCCACCAGATGATAATCCTGAAAGTATATTACCACATGCTGGAGGACAAACTTTGGAATATACAGTTACAACAACAGCTGATGGTAATTCTGAAAGGGATCCTTTAGAAGCTGTTGTTCGTACCACCGATAATATGTATGTATTATTAAACTTCTTTTCTCATAATAATTTGATAAATATTTATTTTAAAATAATATATTCTTTTATATATATATATAAATATATATATAAAATGATTTTGATTGTCAAACAATCTACATATATATAAATAAATATAAATATATAATATATAAATATAAATATATATAAAATATTAATATTATTAATATATATATATATATTATAATTATAATTATATTATATTATAATTATATATTATATATTATAATATATAATTATAATTATATATTATATTAAATATTATTATAATATATATTAGATAATATGTATATATATATATAAATTATTATATCTTATTATATAAATTATTATATATAAATTATTATAAATTATAAAATGTATAAAATTATTTTTTTCTTTACATTTCAGGCAATACTTTTTTATGTAATTAATAATGTCAAATAAAAATAAGACAATTGTGTATAATTTTCATTTACATGATGAATGTACGTGTAAGAGGGGGAAGAAAAAAACAAAAAAAGAAAAAAGAAAACAGAAAAAAAAAATATATATTTCAATGATTAAGATGGATGAGAATAAGAACCAAAATATAATTCTTCATTTGAATCTTTTAATTGCGTATTATGAAAATAACTTTAACTTTTTCTATAATAGCATTATCCCTTTTCTTCTTTTCAACTACTTTGTAATTTATATACAGTTAGTAAGAATAATAATAATAATTATTATAATAATAATAATTAAAAAAAAACAAGAAAAAGATAAAAAAAAAAATAAACAAAAAAATAATATTGTATATCGATTTAAAATATACAAACAATTAGAAATATATATATTCACTTATGTATACACAAATATAAATTGTATGTATATATATATATATATATATATATATACACACACAACACACACACACATACTGTAACTAATAATGCTCTCAAGGATAATGCATATGTACATTTTTATGGTTAATTAATGATAATATAAGAAAATATATTTTTTACTTGAAGATGTTTATAGAAATCTGTTGGTCCACTTTTTTATTCACCTACACATAGAAACACATATATATATATATATTTATGTAAATAAATACAGGATGTCTCAGAAGTGCACCACGAACAATTTTACCTTTGCAACAAGTGAACTACAAACAACATTTTTAGAATATGTAGAATATACTTTTACAATTTGATCAATGAATTCTGAAACACCCTGTATATATTTGATTTGAATTCTTCTTATTATTCCACAGTTGAAATATTTCATGAAGAAATAACTTTACCGGTAAAAATTTGTAATAATTTAACGAAATCTTTTGATTCAAGCGAATCATTTAATTTCTCAGCTGCAGACTTACTACTAATCCTATTTAACAAAAAAAAACATGATTAATTAATAATATAAAAAATGGAATAATAATTAAACGTTACCTTCGAGCACCTTTAGCTCGTTCCCAATCAACATATAAATCTGTTATAACGCCATGTAATCTGTTTAAAACTTCTGTATCTTTAGCCATTTGTGTTCTAATGTTTTGTTCATTTGTTATTAAATCTTGATACTTAGTACATAAATTATCTTTTGGATTAGTCTTCAATTCAAATTCTTCAAGGGCATCTAAAATCTTGATTTTTTCAATTAATTCATGAGCACCATCTAATTGTGGTTTTACAAGTTCTAATACTCTTGAAATACTACCAACTGCAACATCTAATTAATATCATTAAAATCATTATAAATTTGTTGAATATTTTTTTGTTTTTTTTAAATCATTTTTTAAAATGATCAATAAATATTATTATAAAACAATTTATTTAACACTAGATATATACCACCATTTTCAGTATGCCTATTTTCTACCATCCTAGTCAAAATGACTGGTGTATAAAAAAGAAAATGCTTTTTAAAGCTTCCAGTCTTTATTTATTTTTAAAAAATAATTTAAAAATGTTTAACAATAATAACTTTAATAGATAAATAGATTTATAGATATTTGTAAAAAAACAAAACGCTTAATTATTTACAGAACTCAAATGTTACATGTGTGTGAAGTAGAAATTTTGAATTAAAATGGCGTCAACCGGTCAAAATGATGACTGGTCTGGTATATCTAGTGTTAATAACAGTTTTAAAATATATATATATATATTTTTTTTATAATTAATTTCTATCAATCAAATAAATATTTATTACCACAAAATACTTCTAATTTAATTTTACGTTTAGTTGCTTCTCTTGTCAATATATCTCTAAGTATAATAATGGTCGATATATTTTCTCCCAAAAATACAGCGCTTCCTTTTCTGTAAAAAAAAAAAATACAAATAATAATATCAAAGTTGCTTAACTTATTATCTATAAATAAAAAATATTAATAACTAACTTATATTTACACTTCAATATTGTTCCAATGAAAGATGATTTATATATTAAAATGGCTTCGTTGTCGTATAAATGAGGTCTTTCAGGAATATCCGGTAATACAAGAGAAAGCCATGCGTGCATCTAAAAAAAAAAAAATAAATGAAAACATTAAAATATATTTTATACTTTACAATGATGATATAAAATATTAATATTATCATGAATGATTTTGTTGATACCTCATTAACTGTAAAATTACCACTCAATCTTAATTCGTTGAAAGGTCCTCCTGCCAATGTTTCTGCATCTTCAATGTGTTGTCTTTTATGTGATGATAAAGCATATATAGGTACTAATATTCTACGACAACATTTTGGTTGTACCTATGTGATAAATATTAATATTAATTATAATATTAATTGAAAAGTAATATTTAGATTTTGATGAAGTTAAATGATACCTGTGATGTAACATAAATTTGTAAAGTACCCGGTTGTCCTTCGATAGTTCTTAATCTCATTTCGAGTCGATTAGTATTGATCTATAATTTATATCACAAATTATAATTATTTCAAAGTATATCTTAACAATAAATATATATATATATATACATACTTGACATCTGTATGTAGCAAGTATAAAGTTTCCTTCTTTTGGATTGCACATAGATAAACTTACTACTGCACTATTATTTTCAACATCTAACAAAACTATCGGTGTATCTGACTGTATAAGAATATTATCTATCGATGTATCTAATTCTACTGAGAGTGAATACGATGCATCTTCTTCATGTAAAACCATTCTAAAAATAATTGACAATTATAAATAATATGAATAGACCACTAGGTAGACCGAGACGTAGATGAGAGGATAATATTATTTCGGGACTTGAAAGAAATAGGATACGAAGACCACGAATGGAAGGATTGTGCTCAAGGACAGGAACAATGGCCCCGGAATTTGGTATTTGCGGCAATGAACTTTCGAGTTCCTTCCTAATGTCAGTTAATAATAATAATAATTATAAATAATATAAACAATTCAAAATGAAAGATAATCAAGTAACCTGTGTTTTACAGCTAATATTAATGGTGCTAAAGGATCAGCCATAAAATTATTAGTTTCTCTTTCTTCAGCAAGTTTCTCTTCCAACTGATGTATTTCAAGTTTCAATTTTGCTATGACCGTATCACTTTGTCCAGCTTCTAATAATCCAGGTGGTTTAGTAGTTAAACCAAATATTCGACCGGAATAAGTAGTAACGAGAACTTCAGGATAACCAACAGCACCGATGATTCCACCAACAACTGTACTAATACTTTCACCAGCATTCTAATAAAATATTATTTTTCTTTGATTATTAAATAATTTTTATGTTCCTTTATTATATAAAAAAATAATATGTAATAATTACATAACGGTAACGTAAACATGGTGACATATCTTCATCTGGAAACGTATATACTTCAATAATTCCATCTTGTCTTCCGATAAGTATATCTAAACCATCTTGCAATTCAAATGTATCTAAAGAAGTTATTTCAGATCCCATAGAATTAATCAACCAAGTAATTCTTAACGTTTTGTTTCCTTGCAGAGTTAATAAACCAACTTTACCATCAATGGTACCTAACAATACACGTTCTGATGATTCAATTTCTTTTTCTCTACAAAAAAAAAAAAAAAGAAAATTAAGAACGTAAATATTAATACTACACTTAATACAATTTATGACAAAATGAAGATTTGTCTTAAATAATTATATACACTATTAACAGAACCTATATACAGCAAGCACAGTAGGAATACTTGGCAATCTTAAAACTGTTGGTCTCATTGTTCCATGTAAAACACGTATCTGGAATAATATTAAAATAAATATCAAATAAATAATATTCTTTATTAATGAGATTAAATATAATCATAATTTTGTTCAATTATTTTTCTTTTAACATTAGAACTATACCACACCAGCCATTTTGACTGATTGGTCGTTGATTTGATTTGATATCAAATATTCTATTATTGTACTTATTGTTATTATACAGTTTTTAAAATCTCAGAATAGGAAGTTCCTTTTGTGAAATAATAATAAGTCAATAAATATAAAAATATATTTTACTTTTACATCTTTTTAAAGACCAGTTATTTTGACTGTAATTTTGTGGTAGAGACAGCTACGTATTAACTATTGATAATTCTAGTGTTAATAATACTTACTGCACAATCACTACAAGCAAGAATGGCATATACCATAGAATTGTCGCTAGGTAAAAGTACAACATCGTTTAATATTTCACCAGCCAAATATGAATCAGCATCTTTGCAATCGTGATATCTATGATAAAGATCTCGAGCACATGCTGCTAAATCTGGACCAAGTACATATCTGTAACATATTTTACATGTCAATAATTTGTCATACATTTTTCATGTATATTACAATACAAACATCAATTCAATATATGTTAAAATAATAAATGTATATGTAGATACTTTACATTTTTACTGTATAAACGTATACATGTATTAAATTAATATTTTATTTATAATTAAAATAAATGATTAGAATTAATGAGATTAAACTTACAAAGCAGAAATAGGATCCAACAGACTAGTATCAAATTCTAAAAATAATTTTCCTTTTTTGGTAAAACCTTTAACTGAATTTTCATATGCAACAAAAATCTTATCTTTTGGTGTACCAAATGAACCACCAAGAATCATTTTATTAATCTTTGGTCCGGGTAATGATTTGAATAACGCTTGTAATTCTCCTTTCTTTGTACCTGTTTAAAAAAAAAAAAAAACAAAAAAATCAAATATCATTTTGTTTTGTTTTTGTATATAGAAATGAATTTATTGAAAATAATAAAATTTAGATGATTTACCAAATACTTGAAGTATACCATCATGATCAGCAACGGCAAACTTTTGAGTTTGTTTGGGATCTGTTGGTGGAAAGATTCTAGTTGTACCACGAGAAGTAACACCTACAGAAATATAATCAACACGTGATAGTGTTAATGTCATATTTATTCTATTCAAATTTTAATAATAAAATTTATAACATGATTTAAAAGAATTACGTATAATAAGTAAAGAAAATTCTATTAGATTCATACAAGTGGATCAATTTAACCATAGCAACGATAATGTACAACAAAGTATGTATAGATGATAATTCATTAGAAAATTCAGAATATAGGTTATATAAGTATAATTTTTTAAGAATAATTACTATATTATTGATACAATAAATAAATAATAATTGTGATTTGTTTTTACATAATATTTTAACTATCTAAATGGTGTTATGGTGTGTTTATTCGTATATTAGATGAAACATATGATTTATGAAAATTGATTACAGTGAAAAATAATATATTTTATTTTACAATTCATATTATATTAAAGTGCATAATATTTTATTTTATCAAAATTCATTAAATGTTTATTTTAATATCATATTTCATACCTAACCTAAAAATAGTTATATATATATATAATAAAAAATAGTTACATAAAGAGAAAAAAAGGACGTGAAATTTACATGCAATTAAAGTGAAATTTCTTAAGTTTCCACACCTGTCACCAGAGGTCTTCACCAATCGGTATTTTCTATTTTTTCCCCTAGCAAATCTTGACCAATAGATATCTCCAATTTCTCTTTCCGCCAATCAAATAATGCGCTTCTTTCCAAACTTATTATTTTGTTCGTGTCATTTTGAAAATTTTCGATTCAAAAGAAATTTCAATAGAAAAACGTGTAATTGTTATTTTATAAATGTTTCAAAACATTTAGAATTGTATTCAACAAGTAATTATATATTTCAATGTATAAGTCATACAAAATCTAGTTATATATTTTGTAATTCATTATTATTTTTGTAAGCATGGACAACCTGTATCCGGGATTTCCCTTATTAGAAAATATTTCATTAAAGTTATGTGCAACGTCAATTAAGAATAAGTCGCAGTTGCATTTGGCTGGATAAAAGAGTTAAAGAATTTATTTTCTTCAAAAATGGAAAGCAAATCAACAGTCGTCGAATTTTCGGATGTGCAGTGGGTTAGTATAATAATATTAATAATATTTGATTTATAAATTTAATCAAAATTTATATATTACGGATATTTTTGTTAACATTTGACGTATATTTCTTAAAACAGGATAAATTGTTGGAGAAAGCTGTTGCCTATCAACAAAATTTTTATGAATTACTTCCAGATTGGACGGTATGTAAAAAAGATGATTATAAATTAATTAAACAAAATATAGGATATGCTATTTGTGGTTCACCATTTTCTGAATCAACTTCTGATTCGAATAATATTTTATCTATTGATACTGAAAACATAACAGATGATACTGATATAAATGATCTTATTCAATATTCTCCTCAAATGGAACAAATCATAAGTGTTATTTTACATAAGATTTTACGATACAGTTGTGAACCTAATACCAATTTAATACATTATGGAATCGTATATAATATGATATTTCGTAATAAAATAACTGACCAATGTAAAATGAAGGCTGAAGAAGAAATAATTGGTCTGCCTGTATTTAAATTAAAACACTATAATAACGAGAAGAATTTTATTGTTTGGTATTTGGATATTCAAGGTAGAATATACGAAAATTGGGAAGATTATATATTGAATAATAAGTTTCCAAAGTGTACAATGGTCTATCCAAAAGATGGTTATTACCAACCAAATCCGGATTTTCAAATTACTCCAGATTGTTCAACTGTATGGTTAATTGCTAAAGACTCTTATGAATGTTCGAGTCGTGCACATGTTATATCTACAATTAACTACACAGTTAATACGGTAGGCCCTGCTGTTACCGTTGGCGTAGGAGTTGTATCACTCTTTACTCCTGTTGGTCCACTAGTTTCTGCGGCAGGTAAATAAGAATTCTTTATATAAATTTAATCTTTTATTGTTAAGTCAAGTCAGGTCACACATTAAGTCATTTTTTGTTTGTTAATCATATTTAACAATAAACAGGACAAACAGCGATGTTTGTGCAAGGTGTTTGGAGTGCTGGGAATTGTGCATCAGAATTATATGATAAATCCATACACAAAGAATCCATCAGTCCATTTAATGGAGGCAATTTATCTCTTTGGTTAGGAATATCTGGATTTACTGTTGCATTAGTACTTCAAGGTAGTACTGTTCTTCTTAAGAAAGCTGCTGAAGAAGGTGTAAGAGTCAGTCAAACAGCTATGACAGTATACGACGTTATATTAGTAACCAATATATCCATCAATTTGATCGGTATTGGTTATAAAGGTTTCCAAATTTACAACAAGTATAAAGAATCAGAAAGAGTTGATATTCAAGATATCTTTTATTTAGGAACTCATGTATTGTTCTTTATGAATTCCGTGATAAATATTCAATTTGCTAAAGATGTAATTAGAACGACACAAGGATTAGTATTAAAAGAGTTTGAAAAGAATCTACGTGATGAGAATTTGCGTAAACGTTATCAGTATGCAAAAGAGAAAGCTAATGCGGAATTTAATAAAAATCAAATGGAAGAAAATGCTGCTATTATACGAAACTTTAAATATTATGCGATGAATGATGTAACGGGGGAAATAACAAGTAATCATTTTCCTACAACGTCGACTTCTTTGTTAAACTTTGAAGGTGGACAATTAAAAATCCATGGAATACCTTTAATAGATCCGATGTTATTAATTGTTACATTAGGTAAAACGTTTTTGAGAAATATCGACGAATCAAATTCATCATCAACTGACAACAGTTCAAATAAACTCAAACAATTACTTAATATGTTACTCATCAATTTGTCTAAGAGTACTGATAATCAAAGTAGACGAAAAATACCTATTGTTAATGATTTTAACAATCTCATAAATGACTTGAAGAGAATTAAAAAGTCTGAAGATATATTACCTTTTATATTCAATACAGCTGTATATATATTAAGGAGTAAGAATAAGATTGAGTTTTTGGTTGAAGCATGTCGTTACGTATGGGATTATATGAAAGTAAATATGAAACAAGCAGGATATGATGTATTTAATACATCTGAGAATAGTGATGATAATAAAAATTGCATCAAATATATGCAATGTCTTTTTATATCAATATATGAAGCAGTTGACGTTATGATGCAACGCTTTTTTGACGCTCTTCAACAATACGTAATTATGATTAATAAAAATTCATCGCAATTTAATGGTAAAAATTATCATAAATAGATTATTGTTCAATTACTATATTTTTTATATATGCATTTGTGTATATAATCTTAAAGAAATATGCTTGGTATTTGCAGCAATGAATTTTCGAATTTTTAAAGTCAATTAATAATAATAATAATAATAATAATGATAAGTTTTTTATATGCAATATATATTACAATAATATATAAATAAATTAGCTTATATATAATATGTATGTGTATATAAATATTGACAAAAAAGAAATAAATAAAAGCTTAAATTAAAAATATTTGATTTAAGTTGTATTCAGTAAGTTTCTATGTAAAAAAAAAAAAGTACTATACCTATAAGTATACCGGAAGTACGGTATGAAGATGAGCGAGACGTCATCTGCGTTTGGTTTTAAAATTCATTCGTATGTGCCGTTTCCCCTCCTCCTCCTCCTCCTCCTCCTTCTCCTCTTTCTCCTTCTCCTTGTCGCATATCATCAAAGGCGGGGAAAAAAAAACTAAGAAAGAAATGCCTTTATACTTATTCGAAAGTTCTTTCAAATTATTTTACGCTAAATCAATCATCTTTCTTTTTAATACTTTTCAACCTTTTTTTTTTTTCGTTTGACTATTTTCATAAACGTTCATTTATATTATTCGTTTATATTTATTGTTATATTTAATTTTCATTTGTTTTGTTTTGTTTTGTTTAGCATTTATTTACATTTTAATTAATTACAAATTAATTCAATGTTTTTTTTTGTCGATCATTATATCAATGAGTAACGTAGTGTGACGTATCAAGTCAAATGAACATCTTTTAAAATAAAAGGAAAAAAAAAGAAGAAGTAATCAAAAATTTGTTTATAACACAACGCATTGTGAGTAAATGTATATTTTAATAAAAAAAAAAAAAAAAAAAAACCGCGCGTATACAATTACAAAAGAAATTTTTCAAAACTTCCGAGTTATCTTCGGTGCTCTGAATGGCTCTGAATAACTGTTGTTTAATCCGCCATTGTTGTTCACAAATAATGCTTTCAAAATAACATTTTATTTATTTATACATTTTTTTTAATGTTAAAAATTATTAATTCAATTTTATCAATTGAAATTTTTTAAAACTTCCAAATTATCTTCGATGCTCTGAATGGCTCTGAATGGCTCTGAACAACTGTTGTTTAATCCGCCATTGTTGTTCACGAATAATGTTTTCAAAATAACATTCTAATTTATTTATATATATTTTTTTTTTAATGTTAAAAATTATTAATTCAATTTTATCAATTGAAATTTATCTTTGATATTTTTTGCTTCTTATATTAAATTATTTTCTTTTTTTTTTATTCTTTCCTACAGATAGGTTTTTTTTTCTTTTTGGTTTCTTTTCGTGTGAATGAGTAACACGCCCATCGACGATTTTCTGAACGAAAAGGAAACGTCATCCCTTCGTTAAGGGATTCGTGTTTGTATGTATGTGTATATGTATGTCTCTCTCTGTGTGTGTTTGTGTGTGACTTAGAGTGTTGCTTTTTCGACGTAACTAAAAAAGAAAAATGAAAAAGGGTTGTTACCGTTAACGATTTATGATAAAACGCTTCTAAAAATGTTTTTATATTTTTCTTTTTCTAACCAACAAGCAAAGTAATTCTTTTTAAGGAGAGAAATATAGAAGGAGAGAGAGAGAGAGAGAGAGTGAGAGAAGATTTTTGGTTCTTTACTTTCTTTAGTTTTTTCTTTCTCAATGGTTTCCTCTTCCACCTACGCGTATAAATCAATTTTCTTAAAGAAACATTTTACGTGTATTTATATGTGTGTATATATATATACATATATATATGTATGTATGTGTATGTGTATATGTGTTTGTACATGTGTGTATCTATGTGAGTTGATATATGAGCGTGTGATTCATTAACCGTCTCTGATGAAGCATGTGTTAATGAAGAGAAATGTCTTCTCTTCTTCTAATTCACGTTTAGTTATAAAATAAAAGTATAAAAAAGAGGTTATGTTCGCGTTTTATTTTTGATCTACCTTTAAACATTCAAATAAAGGTCTGCTTGGTTTTTTTTTTTTGTTTTTTCGAATACAATAAAAGAACAGTAAATAAAACACGAGAAGAAGAAAAAGAAGAAAAAAAGAAAATTATATTTAAATAAAAAAAAAAAATAAAATTTATAAATAAACAAAATTTAAAATTCCATAAAAAAAAAACCCAATTCTAAATTCTATGAATAATAATTGTAATTATATTATTCTGTCATTGAGATTAGTTTGATTTCAATGGGATTATTACGAAGATTTTGTTGAAAACCATAAAAAGAATGAGACTCTATTTTTTTTTTGTAAACCATATAAAAAGAATAAGACTATGGTGGAAAATTTTTTTTAAAAAATTGTCAACACAAAATGTGAGAATTTTTTAATTCTAATTATAAATCATTTTACATCATTTCAAGGACATTCTTGTACGATCGATAATGATGACATCATTACTTTGTTAATCAAATGAGATTTAAATTAGATATCACATTGTATAATAAAATATTAAATAATTAATAATTTAACAATAAATTCTTTTACACGATGAATAAATTTGTTGTGTCTTATTTCGAAATTGTTTAAAATGAAAATAAAATGTGTGTGTGTGTGTGGTGCGCGCGCGTGTGCATGAATTATCACCTATCCCCTCTTTTGAACACCTTAACCTATCTTTCGAGAATATTTTTTTATGCGTATTTAATAAAGATTGAATTTCTTAGAATTCAACGAACGATATTTATTATAATCGATGTTTATCACGATCGACTTTGACCCTTACCTTAACCTATTTCTCTCTCTCTCTCTCTTTCTCTTTCTCTTTCTCATTCTTTATTTTTTATATTCAATCGTACGGATTATTACCGTGCGTAAAAATAACAGGTGTTAGGTTATGTTATAAAATAAATAAATTAAAATAAATATTATATCCATTAAATTATTTAAAAATATAAATTATTATATTAATAAAATTATTATATATTTATTAAAATATATTTTATATTTGTTTAATAAATTTAAATAATTAATAATTATATTTAAATTATTAATAAATAGTTAGTTAAATGTATCTCAAATTTTAGATAAACCTAATTACACACACATGCAAACACACATATACATATATGTGTATTTCAATTTGACCGTAAAAATCATGGAAGTTTTGGCAACAATTGTCGACAATTAAAAGAATTATTATTATTATTATTATTATTATTTTGTTTAATCGAAATATCGATGATTGAAAAATTCATTCGATTTTGTAGCTAAATTTTTTTTCCTTTTTTTTCAAAAAATTTGATTCAATTTGTACTCTCACAAAAATTGAAATAAGTATATTTATATGTATATGAGTATGTATATATATATATATATATATATATATACATACGTATATATCGTTTCTTAATGGTTTGAAGTCCACTTAAGCTAACAAGATAGCGTGGAACAGCTGTTTCAATGTTAACGAAACGGTGCAGCCGGTCTAGCCTGTCAAAAGGTTATATAGCGGAGGAGAGGGGGGTGGCAGGGAGGGAGGCGGAGCAAGAGGGATTGGTGTTTGAGTTATGCATGCGAATGCAAGTGTAACCATCAGTGTTACACCTTTGCATTAATATGTTTTTACTTGCTTCTTTTTTTCTTGTAAATTTTTGTTCTTATTTTTTCTATTTCTATCGATTATTATTATTAAATTATTATCGCATTATTTGTTATAATAATTCTTATCATTTATTTGTAATTTATTTTTATTAATATATTATAGGTTATATATATTTGATTATTTATTGTTATTGTATCAGTGATTCCCAAAAGTGGGCGTTACCGCCCCCTGGTGGGTGCTGCTGTGATTCATGGAGGGTGGTAGAAACATTAATACATGTATATATATGTTTTAAAATTAATTTCCATAGGGCGCTAAGTACTTTTTTTGGAAAGGGGACACGTAGGACAAAAAAGTTTGAGAACCACTGTTCTAAACTTTTGTTGTTTCCCTCTCTTTTCCGGAACAATAAGCTGATTGGATGGGACTTTGCCAACTGTAACTTTTCTTTTCTGCATTGAGGAAGTTTCGGACTATGTTGCGAGTCTTCAAGGTTATTGTTCGCTGTATTTCCTCTTATATGTTTGGATCTAGTTTTAGTATTGTGAGGTGATTTTTAAGAGTATTGAGTGTAATTTCTGTAGTAGACATTATTAATGGATCTTCATATTATCAGGCCCTTTTTTTGTTTCTATAATCTTTGTATTTTTTGTGTTAACTGTATATTTTTTTATTGGGTATATAGTTTTGTCTCTTTTATTTGTGAATGTGAGATCTGTGGCTTGTTGTATTTGACAGTTCTGTCTGTGTGTAATTTTGTGTCCCAATACAGTTTGTAATGATTATTTTTACAGTATTGTGTGGTGTATATTTGTAATATGGTGTATCATTGTGTTCTAAATTGAATTTGTTTGCTATTGTTTTGTGTAATATTTTTGTTGCAATATTGTGTCGGTCTGTATATACAGTTTGCATCCTCCTATTGTGTTTGGTGAAAGCCAAGGTATTTGTATGGCTCATGTTTGTTTATACAGTCGAATGGTTGGTTATTTAGTGTTGTAGTTATTATTATTATTATTAGTTATTTACAATTATATTAATTTTATTTGTTATTTATCTAATAATAGTTTGTTTAGTTACTGTATATATTATATTGTTGAGGTTCTAAGTATAACTGTATTTTAAGGGTTTATTTTTTATTTTTGAAATGTCCATCTTGCGAAATGTTTGCAATGACCAATCAAATATCAGAATTCACGAGTACTGGGCGTGACTTATTTTCTACCTGTATAGCTATGACCAATCGGTTACGTTCACTGTTACGAGCCGTCGGATTGGAGCATCGGTCAAGGTGGAGAATAGAAATCAAAATGGCACTTTATTATTCCCAACATAGTTTTCATTTGTTTATTTAATGATATTATTATTATTTTCTTAATATTTTACTTGAAAATTTATAATATTCAAATATATTTCTGTTTTTTTTTTTTTATGTAAAATCTATGTCTCATTTTGAGAATTGAAATTTGTCCTTTGACATAAAAATGAATAAGTATCGAATTTCGAAGAAAGAATTGGCAGTCAAATTTAAGTGTAAAATAATAAATCTTTCGTCGTAAAAGGTGAAACAGTTGACAAAATTTCCCAGGGTATTCTTGAAAAGATAAATAAAGACAACACAAAAAAAAATAAAAAAAAAAAAAAATAAAACAAAGAAGTCTGGAGGAGGAGGAGGAGAAAAAAAAAGGAATGGCATATTGTAATAGGATGCGTATTTTAATGTGCTTCCCTTTCTCGTTTTTCGGTAGAAAATTGATACGATTTATCTACATGTAAGTAAAAAAAAAAAAAAAAAATAAAATAAAATTCGACATTTTTGGGAAAAAATGTAAAAAAAAAAAAAAAAATAACATTTTTGAAAACGTTAGAAGAATTTTCATCTTACCTTTTTGGTTTATTTTCATTTTTATTTTTATTTCAGTTGACTCGCAAAAGACAACGTTAAAAATATTATTATTATTATTATTATTATTATTATTATATAATATTGACAAAATAAAAAAATAAATTAAATTAAAATTATATTTGTAAAAAAAAAATCCACTGTTATTTTTTGTTCTTAAAATATTTGCAATTGAAGTCAAAAAAAAAAACCAAAACAGACAAATATTAAAGAAGAAAATTATCATACACATACATATACACGCATACATATAATTATCAAAATTTCCATTTTCCAATTCACAAATTCCATTTGAAATAATTCATTGAAAAATTTGACAATAAAAAAAAGGAGCAAAAGAAAAACAAAAACAAAACAAAACCTGAAAACTTGGGTGAGAAGGAAAGAAAAAAAAAGAAAAAGAAAAAGAAAACATAAAACAAAAAAATGGAGGTTGTAGAAAAACAAAAATAAAACTTATATCTAAGTGTTTTCGAATTCACACGAAATATTAACGAATGAGAATATTTTCTAGGGGGTATAAGACCTACATGTAAATGGGTCCTCGGTATGGTTTAGTGGACCCCGATGGTGATGAACCGCCGACGGTTGTGAAGACATGGGAAGTTAAAACGAAAAAAAAAAAAAAAAAAGAAAAAGGAATATTTAAAAACAAAAAAAAAAAGAAGAAGAAAAAAAAATAAGAAAAAGAAAAAAGAGAAGAAAGGGGCCTCCTCGTAGAGGGTAAAGATCGATCTCAAGGGGCCTCTTGGACTCCTCAGCGGGGGTCCCCGCGAGGTCTTGTCGAGTTAGTTTTTCTAACGTTTTACATTTCTTCTTTAGAGTCTTCATTTCACCATTGTTTTATTATTCATCTTTTTTTTTCTTATATATATATATATATATTTCTTTTTTTTTATTTCTCATTTAACTCGCAAAAGGGAACGTTACATGTATGTATGTGTGTATATATATATATGTATGTACGTTTTATTGGTACACACGTGTAACTTGTACAACTTTAAACGTATTTTTTTTAAAATTGTTGTTTAAATTTAGGTACATAAATACATTAAATTATATTTTTTGAAAATTTCGTATTAATTTTTAACCAAATCATTTCAAATCCATCATTGTTTATAGTTCAAATTTATTCAATTTATCAATAAATATTTGAACAATTCTTTTCTTATATAAAAAAAAGTAAAGCAATGAAAGTAATAATGTTTTACAAAAAATAATTAAACAATAAATATTGCTTATATATATATTATATTAATATAAAATTAATATTAATATTAATATAAAATAAATTAATATTAATATATAAAATAAAATAAATTAATATTAATATATAAAATATTATATATTAATATAAATAATTATAAATAAATAATTATAATATATTATATTATTGTATATAATATATATATATATATACAATATTTATTGTATAAGTATTATAAAATTACAAAAAAATAAAATAAAATGTTATTGTGGTCTCCATTTTCAGATACTCAAATTTAAACCACCTGTAGCTTAATGCTATTTTAAAAATTGTTTAATTAATTATTGTAATATAAAATCAATAATATATTGAAATTTAATTAATTATTATTGATTCACCCTGTATGCACGCATAAAAAGAAAATTTGCTAATTTATTCCTGATGACAAGCATGTGTGCTTAGAAAAGATACATTGGGAATGTGCAAACACATATATACATATACATATACACTCATGTGTTAATTTTAAGATCACATACACCGATACTAATAGTTGAGGTAATTCTGATGGTTTCACTTCCGGTGTATCTAGAATAAACAAAAGAAGTGCAGCGAATCAGAGAGAAAGGGAAAGAAAAGGAAAAAGGGTTGATGGGGTTTGGGGGAAAGGGTGGGGGAATGTGTGTTTCCATTGGTATACTTTACTGTAGCTTTTCGTAGTATTGTTCCTTGGTTTGTGGTTTCGACTTGTGTCGGTATCTTTGATGTTTTTTCATGGATTTTTTGATGGACATACACATACACACACACAAACATATTTAATTTTCTTCAAACTTGCCTTCCTTTTTTTTTTTCTTGTTTTTTTTTTCATATCAGAAAGATAAGAATTTGGAAATTGAATATTACGATATCGAATTACTTATCTCATTTATTTATTTTCTTTAGATTATGTGAATATTGATATTCAAATGGGATTTAAAAATCACATATGAATTGTATTTTTTTATTTGTTTAATAAAATAAGATTTCTCTTTGTAAATTTGATAAATAAATATATGATTTTATAATGAAAGATTTAAGAAGATTAAAGGTTATGTATTGTGTAACGTTCAAAAGAAATCTATGAAAAGAAATATGGATTCCAATTGGTTTGCAATTACCAATTACAAGTACTTTTATTAAATGGCGGGAAAAAGATTGCATATATTCCAATCAGATATGCTTAATAAAAAGAAAGAAAATGAAAGAAAATCTATGAAAAGAAACATGGATTCCAATTGGTTTGCAATTACCAATTACAAGTACTTTCAATTAATGGCGGGAAAAAGATCGCATATACTCCAATCAGATATGCTTAATAAAAAGAAAACAAAATGAAAAATATTGAAACTTATGATTAACAGATTCAATTGATAAAAACATCGATGTAAACGTTCAAACATATTTGTTCTTTTTATAATCATCGTAAATTTTATAAATAAATAAATTCTTTTCTAACGAAAAATGAAATAAGATGAAAGGTTATGTACCGTTTGTCATTCAAAATAAAACAAAGATAGTTTTGAAGATTATTTGAACAATAATGTATATTAATAAATAAATTATTTTTGTCAGCCAAGTTCATGTACGTTCTTTTTTATTTTTTTTGTACGAGGTTGTAAAAAAAAAAAGGACCGATCCATTAACTGTGGAAAGGAACGGGTACGAAATTAGCAAAGTTCGAGTTCCGGTATCGTAGCAAACGTTAGTGTCACATGGCGAAGGGTTAAAACTTTTTCTCAATGGATCAAATCCGACGGAGGACATGTGTTCACCAGACGACTAAAACCTCTCTTCAAGGTGCATGGGAACGTATTACATCTCATTGGATTTACTTTACACGACTATGAACAATCCACGAGGGAAGGGGTGGTGGGTGGTAAGAAGAAGAGAAGAGAAGAGAAGAGGGGGGATTGGGTATCAGGGTTGGGGAATTTCTAGAGGAGGTCCACAAAATTCTCTTTTTTTCCTCTTCTTCTTCTTCTTCTTCTTCTTCTTCGTAATCTTAAACCAACATAAAGTTTATACAGATAATCTTTTTATCTCATGTTTGGAAAACTACTTCAACATCAACAGATTATCATAAGTTTGCTAAATATTAAAGTTGAAGTATTTTACTGTTTCAATTTTAATAGACAATTTTAATTTTAATAGTACAATGATTTTATGATAATATGTCGGTCAATTGTTTATTGAACAATTTTTAGGTTAATTTTAATAATAAATTTTTAGGTTAACCCCAATAACCACACATGCAGTTTTATTTTTCTAATTTTTAGATTAATTTTAATAATGAATTTTTAGGTTAACCCCAATAACCATGCAGTTTTTATTTTTCTAATCAAACAAATGGCAAAAATCGTTATTGGCTAACCGAAAATTAGTATTAGGTGCGAATGAATTTAAAATTGAATTTATTTATTTCAGTTAAATATTGTAAATAATAATAATAGTATATTAAATATAAATGAAACTATTAAATAATTATTATTATGACGTATTGTTAAGGTTAGTCGTATTTTGTGATGATATGCGGTACGGACGACGGGGTTTAGTTTTTTGTAACAATAAACAAACTACGACGATGAAGAAGAAGAAGAAGAAGAATAAGAAGAAGAAGATGAAAAATATAAAAAGAAAAAAGAAGTCCGACGAAGGAACTCCACTAACGCGACGTCGCCGACTGTTTGTTTGATTTTCGTAGTCGACTTTCTTCTGACGGGAGGTTCTCTTTACTCCTATTCGTCGTCTTTGTCTTTGTCGACGTCTACGTCGACTACTCTGAAAACCCGTAGACGAGGAAAGAAGAGAAGAAGAGGAAGAAGGGTGTTGGCACTGCACCGGTTCGAGATCGCGGTTATTCGAAATGAAAAGAGAGGAAGACCACCCTGCTCGAAAATACGACCTGCATAGCGCCAGAAATTATTTAATGTTACTCACGGTGGTGGCCCTTTAACATGTCCTCTTCGATTACAATAACCGTCATTTATTTTATATACATATATATGTCTATATATATTATAATTATTACGAATAAATCAAAAATAATATAACAACAAGAAAATTGTGTACAAATTTATGTATCAGAAGTTTGTAAGGGTTCAACAGGGTTCATGAAGTGAAGGGTTTAATACAAATAACCTTTCTGTAAACATGGTTGACTGATTCCTACAAAATTTCGTGTTATATGAGAAACTACAGTTGATTATTTTCAGATATTTTAAATGTGTTAATCAAAAATCATTTTTTATACAGTAGAAGTACAGTGTTGTACAAAAGTTTTGTCACAATTTTTTGTTTATTGTGTTAGATCGAAACTGTGTTTTATGGTTCATGAAGTGAAGGGTTTAATACAAGTAACCCTCCTGTAAACATGGTTGACTGATTCCTACAAAATTTCGTGTTATATGAGAAACTACAGTTGATTATTTTCAGATATTTTAAATGTTTTAATCAAAAATCATTTTTTATACAGTAGAAGTACAGTGTTGTACAAAAGTTTTGTCACAATTTTTTTTTTTATTCTTTTAGATCAAAACTGCGTTTTATGGATGCCGTGATGTAAAACGGGGTTATTTTTTGTAATTAAATTTTTCTTAAATCTTACAAGAAACACAGATGTGTGTTGAAAATTAAATTTCTTTTGTCTTAAACACGTATTTTTTTTTTGAACTTAATCATTGGTCATTTGTCATTTTCGGGGTTAGGTCTTCAGGGGTGTATCAAATTGAAAAATGAAAAAAAAAAGAAAACAAAAGATAAAATGTAGGTATTTGTTGTTTTAACTAAAATGGGATAGTTCGTAGAAAAGAATAGTCTTTTTACGACCGATTGTTCGTCACGTATTGAATTTATCTTTTTATCTGAATCCCTTCTCATCTTAAGGTTAGCTAATTTACCGATTCGTGTTTGTATAAGTTCCAACTGTTTCATATGTCAATGACAAATTTATACAGTCAAAAGAAACAGCCCTGAAGAAGAATTTATGATCATCGTGGGGCGCATATTGTTTCTATCTTTCAAGGTCATGATTTTTAATTTATTGGATATTCAACGATCTTACGGATTTGATTTCTTCCAATAAAAGGAAAAACGAATATAAAGGAGCTTAAGAAGAAAAAAAAAATACTTTTCTTAATTTATTACAAAAATTTACGTCATATTTTGTTTTTGTTATTCAAATACGAAATTTAATAATTAAGTCGATTGGAATTCAGACAATTTTTATCTCTTGTTGAAAAAATAAAATAAATTTAAGGTATAAGAAATTGTTTAATAATTTGTTATATTATTGATTAAAAATAAAACGAAATGTAAAATATAAAATTTAAGGTTAGGTATTATAATTTTTAATTTAAAAGATTAAATAAATTATAGATTTTAGAAATAAATCAGATATTATTATACATGAAAATAAAAGTAAAAACTAAATATGATAATTTAAAACCAAATACATTTTCAGTTGTTTAATTAATAATTAGTCAAATAATGTTAATTAGTCAATTAACCATAAATTAATAAACAAAAAAAAACTACGAACAATGTATGAACATCTGTTTATTATGTTTTAAGGTTAGAAAAATATTAATTGTATTATATTAATATTAATTGTATTATAATTATGTCAGACTGTATAAAAAATAAAAATACGTATCAGGTGTTAGAAGGACAGATGTTACACCTGTTTTCAAAACAAACATTATGAAATATTTCGAAAGTAGATGAGTATTTTTAGTTTTGCTATTTGATGTAGCAGATTTAGAAAAAACATGTCTAACATGTGTTTTATCTTTTATTCATCTAGTAGATTTTTTACACTAAAAGAACAATGCACCTAATGAAATTCTAGTCACGTAGATTGTAGTTTTTAAATCCTATTATATTATTTCCAAACTTCAGTTTCTATCAAATTTCTGTTTGTTTTTTTTTTGGAGGGATTACTTTTCCTTTTCCTTTTTATTTTATTTTATGACGGTCGATCATCAACACGTTTAATGATTTGGATAGTATTCTTTTTTTTCCATTAAAAAACACGTGCATGTTCCTTTATCAAACACAACTCAAATTTATCATTGAAATTGTTCTTTTGTTCTATTTTGAAATAAAAATTCGAAGAATTCTAACCTCTCCTATTTTAACCCTAAATTTATCAACCCTTTGTCTATACCTGTTTCTATCGTAAATTGTAAAATGAGTATAGTTTTATAAAAAAGCAAAGTAACAAAATACAATTTTAGTTAATTGCATGACAATGAACAATAAATAATTGTTATTGTTTAATACAAATAACAGCAAACGATTATGTACTTAGTAAATCAGGTAATTTGGATAAGGTTTTGGATTAAAAAAAAATATATATAAAAGAAAAAAGAAAACTTGATTGATATATGAAAATAGTAAAACACTTGTTCACCCAGACCTAATAAAAAAAATTTGTAATTAAATTATCTTATAAAAAAAAAAAAAAAAATACAAAGGTATAAAAATTAGATAGGTTATCAAGTTGGTTAGATAATATTTAGAAAGATGATTACTTATTTTTGTTTTTCATATTTCTATACATAAGAGATATATTCTTCAACTCCATTATCACTTGGGTGTCATCTCCTCTCATTCGTAGTCGTCTTCACCCGTTTAAGTTCATGGTAGTCACATATGTGTGTTCGGCATATGGCGAAGACAGTGAGCATCGGTGCAAACATTGTCGAGACTATCTGTCGGCGCAGATCGTAAAGAGAACGTTTGTAAAATCTACAAGGATAGGATTTGTGCAAGCCTAAGACACTTTGCGCGTTTGACACGTGACACTAATGTTGGCCTTAGAGTCAGATATATATACAAGATAAATGCTTATAATAGTCATAGATATAGATAGTCTACAAAATACCATAAATGATAGATTGACAGGATTACATTTTTTCAAATTTTTCTCTTTACTTTTTAGATTGTTCAGTTATTTTTATTAGGAATTTGAAATATGTTTTAAACTTGCACCCTTTGCATCTACATTTTGTTGATTTTTAGATTATAATTAGGTATACTTAGAAGTAGTGTAGTTTTTTGTGACACTAGTGTCAGATATATTTAAGATAAATGCTTATGGTAGTCATAGATATGGTTAGTTTATAATATACCATAATTAATGGATTGGTAGGATCACATTTTTCAAATTTTGTTCTGCTCATTTGTTTTTAGATTGTTTAGTTATTTTTACTAAGAATTTGAAATATGTTTTATGTTGCACCCTTTGTATTTATAATTTGCTGATTTTTCTATTATATAATTCTATATATATTTAATATAATAAATATAATATATATTTTAATATATTTTAAGTTTATAATTAGAATTATATTTTATATTATATAATTAGAATTATATTTCAATTCAATATATTTAATATATATAATTACTAATATATTTTGATTCTATATATTTAATATTAATATATAATTACTAATATATTTTGATTCTTTATATATCTTCTATTATAATTAGTACTAATAAGTAATGTAGTTTTTTGTGACACTAATGTTAGCTTTAGAGTCAGACATATTTAAGATAAATGCTTATGGTAGTTATAGATACAGATAATCTACAAAATACCATAACCAATAGATTGATAGGGGATCACATTTTTTAAATTCTTCTCTTTACTTTTTGGAATATTGTATTATTATTATTAAAGATATTCATAAGTATAGTAGTTTTCTTTTTGTAACATTAATGATCGTCTATTTGAAGATTAATAAATTAAATTTATAAATGAATACTAAATATATCAGATCAATTCTGTTGACTAGTGTGGTAGAAATAGGTATACTGAAAATGGTGGTATATCTACTGTTAAAAAATATATATTAATACAAATTTAATTTATAAATTAAACAATATTTAATTACAATATTATAAATTTATATCAATTGAATAAAATTTAAATGAATTTATTTGAATTTTGATTTATATTTCAATTTTAATAAAAAAAAAACCAAAAATACAGTTTTAATTTTTCAAATACTTCGAATCAAAATAAAAAACAAACAAGATATTTTCCTTTATCATAAAACTTAATTTACATATGTGGATCCCAATGATGTTTTTTTTTGTTTGTTAAATATTCGATTATTCAAATATATTTAATGATAATTAATAAATTCTACTTAAGACATCTACATTTATAGATTGTGAATATACAGGAACCATCTTTCTTCCAGTCAATAAACCAAGAGTAATACGTCTATTCAAAGAAGACCGAACGTTAGCTTCATGAGCAACGACGACGACGAAGACGACGACGACGACGATGACGACGATTAAATGCAGAACAGGACGCGCAATTAAATCTACGTTAATATCGTTAAACGTAGCGTGAAAAGTAAGAGAGTAGAGACGAGTCTCAACTATACACAAATATACCTTTGAACTTGAAAAGATATACACTTATACATATATACATTCACTCATATGAATACACATATGAATAAACATATCCATACATATACAAGTACACATTCATGTATACGTCTATCAACTTACATGTACAAGTACACATTCATGTATACGTTTATCAACTTACACGGTATACATTGATGTATTTATACAGATAAGTGTGTGCACGCGCGTGGACGCATATGCATCACAGATAATCAAGGAGCCAATCCGCATGATTACCCAATGAAATTGATTAATAAATTCGATCTTATAAAGAAATCATTTTACCCTTCTTCCCATCCCTCAACCCACCCTTAATTGCTTACTCTTTCATACGTTACTTTTTTCTTTTTCTTTAATTTTATCATACATTTCTAACGACGCGTTTTATTAGGTGAACCGGAAAGTAACGTTGCTTACTAACCTTTAAATTCAAAAGAATACATTTCTAATAAAATATTTTTAGTCAATAACATAATCTTGTTATCAACAAGCTTTCTTCATCTAGTATGCAAATTTTTAATATCAAATTCATCAAAATCATTTGGTTTTTGATAAAAATAGGTGGACCGGAAAGTAACGTTACTTACTAACCTTTAATTCAAAAGAATACATTTCTAATAAACTTATAATTTTAGTCAATGATATAATCACAATCTCGTTAACAACAACCTTTCTTCATCTAGTATGCAAATTTTTAATATCAAATTCATCTAAATCAATCGGTTTTTGATAAAAATAGGTGGACCGTAAAGTAACGTCGCTTACTAACCTTTAAATTCAAAAGAATACATTTCTAATAAAATATTTTTAGTTAATAACATAATCTTGTTATCAACAACCTTTCTTCATCTAGTATGCAAATTTTTAATAACAAATTCATTAAAATCAATCGGTTTTTGATAAAAATAGGTGAACCAGAAAGTAACGTCGCTTACTAACCTTTAAATTCGAAAGAATACATTTCTAATAAAATATTTTTAGTCAATAACATAATCTTGTTATCAACAACCTTTCTTCATCTAGTATGCAAATTTTTAATATCAAATTCATCAAAATCAATCGGTTTTTGATAAAAATAGTTGGACCGTAAAGTAACGTCGCTTACTAACTTTTAAATTCAAAAGAATACATTTCTAATAAAATATTTTTAGTCAATAACATAATCTTGTTATCAACAACCTTTCTTCATCTAGTATGCAAATTTTTAATATCAAATTCATCTAAATCAATCGGTTTTTGATAAAAATAGGTGGACCGGAAAGTAACGTTGCTTACTAACCTTTAATTCAAAAGAATACATTTCTAATCAAATATTTTTAGTTAATAACATAATCTTGTTATCAACAAGCTTTCTTCATCTAGTATGCAAATTTTTAATATCAAATTCATCAAAATCATTTGGTTTTTGATAAAAATAGGTTGACCGGAAAGTAACGTCACTTACTAACCTTTAATTCAAAAGAATACATTTCTAATCAAATATTTTTAGTTAATAACATAATCTTGTTATCAACAACCTTTCTTCATCTAGTATGCAAATTTTTAATATCAAACTCATCTAAATCAATCGGTTTTTGATAAAAATATACAAAATTTGATATTTTTAGAAACGCCATTAATTTCCAGTCCACCTAATATTATCGTTTATTATTAATTATCATGATTATTATTATTATTATTATTATTATTATTATTATTGACGAACGTACTTAAACAAAAACGAACGGACGGATGCCTAGAAGGCTGACCAACAAATTGAGAGGATGATCAGACATGACGGCCAGCCCTAAGTAATGTGCACAACAGTCCCAGACTGGTTTGGGGACAGCCGAAGTCAACCACTGACTTCACAAAACATATATATATATGTATATATATTATTATTATTATTATTATAATTGTGATAATTTGGATTAGGCGCTTAGTAGAGCACAAAATATTGACAAATATTAAATACATGTGTATTTAATAATAAAAAGAGATTTAATGTCTTTTATACATGTGTATGTATTACAATGTGAATACATGTGTATTTAATAATAATAATAATAATAATAATAAAAAAAGATTCTATATCTTTTTAACATTAAATACACATGTATTCAATTATTGTTCAATATTTTGTGCTCTACTAAGAGGATTAGAATGAACATCTGGATTTTTGTTATAATCTTATGTTTATTGTTTGGGACTGTTAGCATTGTTGTGTTGTTCGTAGGGAAAATGTGTGAATATGGTTTACGTATGTTTTACACATGGTGTGTTCCAGGTGTTTTTAAGTAAATCCTATTCTACAAGGGAAACTTTGTATCCAAGGAAATGGTAAAGAAGACTAGTCGAAGATGAACTGTCTAGTCCATCAGATCGTGCCATGTTTCGTGTGATACTACTACTTTTCATTTTTATATTGAAAATTAGGTTATGTGTAATCATACATAATTAAATATGCATGATTTAATAATAGTGATGTAATATATTTGACAATATATGAAAAATAAATTCATTTATTTCTACAGTGTGTGTGTGTTTGTGTTGTGTTTTTTCTTTGTTTATACAATTTTAATATTTACAAATGATCATACGCAATTGTTTGTTTATTAAAGTAAGTAAATAACGAATGAAGAAGTATGATTGGTTGTAATAAAATATGGCGCTAGTATCGTTATTTGAATACGTTAATTATTTATGATTATTAATCATTTATTAATGTGTGTGAATTATTCGTGAAATTTGTGATTACAGTTGATCGGATTAATAAAAAAAAAGAGAGAGAGAGAGAGAGAGAGACTACCACCACCATAATAAAAAAAGGGTATAATAAAGTTAAGAAAAATGTGATATGCAGTGATATGTGTGATGATACGTGATGAAATGTTGAAATTTATTGGGACTTAGTTTCTTTTAAACGAGCTTTGCACCCGTCACAACAAACACGTTTTCGAGATCCGGCTTGTTCATCGATCATTTATATCTTCCCTGACGTCAATGATAGTAGCGAAGGAAAAACCCCATAGAAATTGTGTGAAAGTTATATATATATATATATATATATATATATATATATATATATATATATATATATATATACATAGATATTTATAGATATATATATATAAATACATAATGGTGTCTGTGGAAGTTATGCAGTTAATGCACGATATTTCCGAAAGTTTGGTTTATCCGGTGAGTTTTGAATTATTCAATTAATATTTTATTTTTTATTTAAACAAATAAAGAAAGAAAGAAAGAAAGAGAGAGAGAGAGAGTAACAGAAATATTTATTATTATTATTAATACTTTAATGGCCGTACGTTTTATACAGTCAAACTTCACATCAGGGGCCCCCGGTAATATTTTTGAAGAATTAATTCAATAAAGTTTTATTATTTATTAAATTAATTATTCAAAAATAACATAAAACAAGAAATAAGAAGAAATTTAATTGTATATATTTTTAAATATATAAAGTTATAAATAAATAATGGTTAATTATGGTTGTTTCGGATATTACACATACACATTTTGTGTTAGTGGTCCCATTAAAGTGTTAATTAATTAATTAAGTAATTATTGTTATTCATATGTGATCTTTTATTTGTATTATTAATATATATATTTTAAATTTGTATTATTATTATTATAATATATTTTATGTATTAATTTGTGTTTTTATGTATTAATGTATTAATATACGTATATATATAAATTAATATTTCTTTTTTTATTTACCCTGAAGGTTTCACTCGTTATTTGCACCAATCGCTGTGTAACGAGCTAACGCTGTATATATAAATTAATAATATTTATTATTAATTATATAAATTAATAATATTTTATTAAATTATTAATTATTAAAATATTATTAATTTATATATATATAAATTTAATTTATTTCTGTATTTATGTATTTAATATATTTTACATTTGTATTATTATTATAATATATTTTATTTATGTATTTATGTTTTTAATATATTTATATTTGTATTATTATTATTATTATTATTATAAATTATATAAATATAAATTGTAATAATAATAATAATAATAATTAATATTATTATTTTCTAATTGATTTATTTGAATTATGATAATAAATTTATTAATGTTTTTTTTTTATTTATATATTTGTTTAATCGTGTTTAGACAATTTATAAATTTTGTTGAATGTACCATATGATTTTTACTTTTCTCATATTTTTTCTTTCTTTCTTTATTACGTTTTTTGGTTGAAGAAGAATTTATACTTTTTACGTTCTCATACTATACCAAAGGGGTTTCTTACTTACTATTTTCGGCGTTTCGTTCATGTGTGCCGTAATTCTTATTCACGATTTTTCTTCGTTTCTAATCGTGGTTTATTCGTCGTGTTTCTTTTTTTCTTCTTCTTTTTTATTTGTCAATTTTTCTTATTTAAATTTATATTGAAATTTAACGAAATAAAATTACTCTGAGAAAATAATCATTTACGAATAAAATATTAGGTTTATCGTAAAGTTTTGTCCATTCTGACAAACATCGGTTCAATTTTCATATCTCTCTTTAATTAATTAATATTTATCTATTATCATTATTTATAATTTTTTATTATAATGTGATGACAAAATTTGTATATTGTATTTTTCCAAAATGTTTTATCCCTAAAGACGAAAACATTGAACCGATGTTTGTCAAAATGGACAAAACTTTCCGGTAAACCTAATATTTTATAAAATAATAACTTGATTAATATTTGTGCCCATGATTAAGAAAGTGGTCTAAGTCATGTATCTCTTGTTTCGAGATATTTAACACGTTCACGCTGGCGTGTACCACCGGTGGCCCGCAATAGACTATCTCATCGGGCGGCTTGTACCACCGGTGGCCCGCATTAGACTATCTCATAGGGCGGCTTGTACCACCGGTGGCCCGCACTAGACTGTCTTATCGGGCGGCGCGTACCACCGGTGGTCCACCTTGGTCCAGGTTTGAATAAGTAAAAATCAAGCGCCGCCAGATGAAGCGCATCTTAGATTCGTGTGCCGTCCTACAGCGCAGACACTGAAAATTGGCGCCGGCGTCAACGTGTTAAAGATTTCTATTTGAACATTATATGAATTCTATGTAATATTGAAATAACAAATATTAACTAATGAATTCATTTTTTGACAATATCGTTTTCAAATTACATTGAATTTATTTAGTTGAAAATAATGTAGCGCATAATAACTGATAAATTCATTTTTTTTTTTTTTATATTAATTTTGACTTACAATTAAGACCACTTTCATAATTAGGGACACATTTGTTAATAATTATTATAGGAAGTTTATAATTTATTTCAAAGATAAATTTGATCCTTCGATTTATTCGTTGATATTTTTTTTTTTTTTGGGCAATTCGAATTGTAATGTTTTGTTTATATTTCTTATTGTCAAAAGTTCGATTGAATGTCGAATAAATATTTTCTTATTTACATTTCGTAAACTTTATATTTGTACAGATAAATATAAATATTTAACGACTTTTAATTTTAACTTAAAGCACAGTACTTGTGAATATTATTTTTAAATTTTATATATATATATATATGTGTGTAATTTATCTTATCTACCAACCAATTTCTTCGTTCAAACAATGTTCGTAAGTTTTTAAAAAATTAGTCAACAAAACATCTGTAAATTTAATGTTAAATAAATATATTTATAATACAAAAGTCATATGTTTTAAAATATTGTAAAATATTGTACCGTATTTATTTATTATATTTATTATATTATTTTTTATATTTTATATTAATTTATTATATTTAAAATGTTGTACTGTATTTAATATTTATATTTATATATTATATAAATATATTATATATATACTTATATATAAATATAAATATTTTATTAACAATGCAATATTTAAAATATACTTTAACGTATTTTATCTTAACCTACAAAAAATAGAAAAGCAATTTTTCAATTATCAATTAAAATTATAAAAATATAATTAAAAAAAAGAAATAAACAACAAACAAAAGAGTGAAATGTATTGTAAATACAAATATGTTTTAAATATTTACAATACAATATTTAAAAAAATATTTTAACGTATTTTATCTTAACCTACAAAAAAAAAAGAGAAAAGCAATTTTTTGATAATCAATTAAAATGATAAAAAATTACTTAAAAAACAAAAAAACCATAAAACAAAAGACAAAAATAAAATCAACAACAAAAAAATAAACAGCCACACCAACAACCAACCCTAACCAACGTAACACAACACAACTACGTGAATCAGTGTGAAGTTGGAGTCAAATTTCGAGATTGAAATTTGCAAAAATTCGAGTCCTTTATTCTCTGATCTTCTTCTATTCTCTCTCTGATCTTCTTTCTAATTTTCGTCAGGCGATATAAATATTCGTGGATGACTCTCTTTCCCCTTTTTCACCTCCACCCATCTTTCTCACTCTAACGAATTTACGTTTCCTTTTACCATCCTTCTCTCTCTCTCTCTCTCTCTCTCTATCTCTATCTCTATCTCTTTCTCTTTCTCATCCACTGTGTTCCTTCTCTCTTTTTATCTATCTATATTTCTTTCTTTCTCACACACGTTATAATATCTTCACCCTATTTCTCTCTTGTACGAGAACGATCATGGAGACAGCGAGAGTACGTTCTTTCTTTTTCTTTCTTTTTCTTTCTCTTCGTTTCTTATTTTTTCTTTCTTTTATTCTTCTAAATTTTTTTTTTGTTTTTTTGCTTTTTTTTTTTTCCAACTACACTCATAAGTTTCTCTTATTCGGTACGAAGAAGTTCGGTACGATGACGATCGTAAAGAGACAGGCAAGAAACTTTGAATTTATTCTTCTTCTTCTTCTTTTTTTATTTTTATTTTGTTGATTCTCTTATTTTTGATCTTACTTTTTCTAATATTTTGCTTTATTAAAAATGAATAAGAAGAAATTGAAATCTATTTCTTTTTTTTATTATTATTATTATTAGCGGGACCGCGAAAAGTAATGTCTTTTACTACGTATGTCAAATTATTTCTAAGATTTTTAATCAAAAAAATTGAGTTTGATGAATTGTTTCGTTACAATATTTAAAATTTGATTACCAAATAGAAAAAGATTGTTGATAACGTGATTAGTTATTTTAGTTAATTAATTTAATTATTGAATAATAATAAGAACTTGTTTGGATAATTTATTGGTTTGAATTTTGAGGTTAAAAAGCGACATACTTTAACTTTTCTGGTTCACTTAATATTTAATCTTTATTTTGATTTATTTTTCTTCATTCTTCTGTATTTTTTATTTCTTCTTAAAAATGAATAAGAAGAAATATAAATTTATTTTTTTTTTATTAGCGAGACCGCGGAAAGTAATGTTACTACGAATGTCAAATTATTTCTAAGATTTTTAATCAAAAAAATTGAGTTTGATGAATTGTTTCGTTACAATATTTAAAATTTGATTACTAAATAGCAAAAGATTGTTGATAATTTGATTATATTAATCTTGATAATTAATTAAATTATTGAATTATAATAAAAAATTGTTTGGATAATTTATTGGTTTGAATTTTGAGGTTAAAAAGCGACATACTTTAACTTTTCTGGTTCACTTAATATTTAATCTTTATTTTGATTTATTTTTCTTCACTCTCGTTTATTTTTTATTTCTTCTCGAAAATGAAGATGAAGAGATCAAAGTTAAAAGTTAACTTCATTTTATTCTGCTGTTTTTGCTGATCAATATTTTCTTTTTAAAAATGAAGAAAATATTTCAATCAAAATATTCTTCATTTTCTACTTCATTTTGTACTTTTTTTTTTTTTTTTTTACAAATTCTAATTAATAATTATTTTTGCAAATTTTTATTCAATTTCTTTTATTTTCTGCTTCTTCAACTTCTTCTTCTTCTTTTTTTTATTATTTTACTTTTGTTTTCCAGTTTCTATCTTTTGTTTCATTTCTTTAATTTTTTTTTTTTTTTTAATTGTTAGTCACGCCATTTTTTTCCCCTTTTGTTCTTATTATTCAATTTTTCTTTGATTATTTTTATTACCTTAATGAACATTGTCCATATTCTTGACAATCGAAATCAAAGAAAACTATTAATTCATTCATCTCAATCTTCACATTATTCTTCACCATTTTTTTTTTTATTTCTCGCAATAAATCATCATCATCAATCACAATTTTTCATTTTCAATATTTTAATTTCAAAAAAAAAACAAAAGAAAAATATCCCCGTTTGAACATGTCAATCTTCATTTATCGATTTTTCAATTAAATTTTCTATCAATTCATTCCCATCCACGTTTCTACTTTCAAGGAATTTTCTTACAATCGGATATAAAACAAAAAGAAGACAACAGCGGGGGTGGGGGTGTGAAAAGGGGGCTGAAGAATCATTAAACCCCAGGACCTAAAAGAAAAAAAAAAAAAAGAAGAAGCCGACAAAAAAAGGAAACAATAGAAAAAGATACTTAAAAAAAAAGGTAAGAAAAACAATAGAAAAAAAAATAGATTTAAAACAAAACAAAAAAAAAACAGGAGAAGAATTCGATAAATTCTTTCGAGAATAGAAAAAAAGAAAAAAACGAAATAAATTAAAATTAAATCGAATGGAGAATAGGAAAAGGGAGGAATAGGAAAATAACCAATAGAAAAATGTCTGAAGTGTGTTTGAGTGGGGGAAAAGGTAAATGAGGAATTTCCTACAGGTTGGAATCTAACCTAACCTAACAAAAGACACACAGAAAGAGATAGAAAATAAGAAATCAAGAAAAAAGGGGGAGGTAGATAAAAAAAAGGAACAAGAGTAAATAAAGATAGAAAGATAGAAAGATGATATGCAAATGAAAAAAAAAAAAAAAAGATAAAGAAAAAAAAAGGACAAAAAATATACATATATATATATATATATATATATATATATGGATAGTGAAAAAGAAAGAGACAGCATGAAATACGAAGAAGATGAAGAACAAGATGAAGAAGAAGAAGAAGATGAAGATGAAGAAGATATAATAGGAAGTGGGGGAAGAAGAGTGAAGGGAAATGGAGGCGGAGTTCTTCGAGTGTATACGTCATGAAGAAATCCTCCTTCACCATCAGAAAACTCTAAGCATTCGTTGGAAACGAGTCGTAAATTGTGCGGGAATCCCTTAAATCGACAGTTTAATTCAAAACTTGTTCGACTAAATTAACGAATTGTTATTAACAATTTAAAAAAAAAACACAACAACAACAACAACAACAAACTTGTGATATATGTGTTTTAATTGCGGTAATAATTAATCAATTATAAATTTTATACAGTATATATATATATATATCTATATGTATATAAATAAATATATATATGACATTTACTTATTATTAATTGAAATGGTTCGTTAAAATTATGAAAAATTGTTTTCATTGAAATATATTTTCAATTTATATATGTATATATATATATGTATATATATATATATATAGATAGATATGTGTGTGTGCGTGTGTTTGTGTTATAACGAATAGTAATTATTTTATATAACCATTATTTTTATATTTTTTATTCGACGTTAGTGAAAAATATTGTTGCAAGGAAACAATGCAAGCCACATTAACGGGTCAGACTAACAGATATCAAAATCATTATATCGTGGATAGTAACGATAGTTCCGGTATTCCGCAGAGCGACGGAAGTTCAATAAGCGATTCTCCACATCCCTGTGAACCTTTATCACCGGCTACACGCTTGATGGATCATAGTAATACTCCGGAACATCACGATGTGACTACTTTCCAACACCATCAGCAACAACATCAGCATCAACATCATCTTCAACAATCTCAACATCAGCAACATCCGATACATCCTAGTCATTCTCAACTAGATCTACGTACATTTGCTCATCACAATAATAATAACAATAGTAGTAGTAGTAATAATAATAATAATAATAATAATAATAATATTAGTAGTAGCAAAAATAATAATAATAATAATAATAATAGTATTGACAGTAACAAAAACAATAATAATAAAAATAATCTACAATCAGTTTATCAATCAGCAACTTCAAATTATATGATTTATGATAATCTCGAAGAACACAAAAGATTTCATCCTCAAGAACATCAAAGTGTTAAAAGTGTATTGGAACATTCATCATCGTCAATTGTTTATGATAGAAGATTGAACTCGCCGGCATTTATTTCTGAACAAAATCGAGAACAGGAACAGCCTGCTAATATTTTTCTACCAGCATCCCCTGTACAAGTTTGTGCGAGAATAATTGGACACCATCCTGGTTCGGTAGTTTGGAATTCTACACAGGATTATAAAACTGAAATTGATGATCAACATCAACACCAACAACCACAACTTCATCATCATCATCATCATCATCATCAACAACAACCACAACCACAACCTCAACAATTTCATCAACAACCACAACCACAACCCCAACCCCAGTTACAACAGGATTACAAACAAATACCAATTGAACCAGAACAACACCCCGAATCGTCTGATAAAGATTTTGTAAATTCTCGGAGTGGTGTTAAAAAAAAAAGAAAACTCGTACAAAGCGAGGATTCCGAGACGGAACATGCCACGTCGTCCTCGGGTAAAATGAAATTACGTCGTAAGAGTGGTGCCTCTATGGAGGAAATACATAATCAAAGGGTTATGGCTAATGTACGTGAACGTCAAAGGACCCAAAGTCTTAACGAAGCATTTGCCGCATTAAGAAAAATCATTCCAACATTGCCAAGTGACAAATTATCTAAAATACAAACATTGAAACTTGCGACAAGGTACATCGATTTCCTGTATCAAGTTCTTCATTCTAATATACAATATAATATGGAGGATTCCGGTAAGGGTATCAATATTATGGGTATTAAAATTAGATCTGTAACAGATATACCTCAATTCTTTTATAACATGGTACAAATCAATCGAGATGATTATCTTTGGTAAGTGCACGAACTTATGCTATTAACATCATTCATCATTCTCATCATTCATGTTTTGTCTTTATCCCATAACATACAATATTATTTTTACAGTGGGTGTAGTACAATAATCAATCTCAAATAAAATGTTACGATATTGTAATTTATTAATTAATTAATTTTTTTTTTTTACAAAATTTTGCGAGTTCAACTGATGCCGATAATGTTTTTACAAACATAACTGACGAGGTCAATTATAATTAGAAACAAAATTACGTGATGTTTTTACAGTATGGTTTATGTACAAAACTCATTTGCAAATAGTTCGAAATAAAAACTGTATAAACTGTATTTATTGTTCGTATGTTTCTGCCAATTTTTTTTCGATTTTTCTCTTATATCAATTTTTTATTTTATTATATTTATTATAAAAAGAGTCTGAAGAATATATGTACAAATTTATTGTTTATGAAAAATTAGTTAAACTGCAATTTCACAAAATTTTATTTCAAATTGATCGGTATACTTTCTTCTACACTCACTGTACATGTTGAAAAGAGTTTCCTTTTTTGTTTCCAAAAATCTTGTTTTGTTATTTTTATTTTTGAGAATAATAACAATCCTTCAATTGCAATATTGTTTTTTATGTAGATTCCTATATGGGTTTTGATTGAAAATGATCTTCTGGGAATATCAAAGGTTTTTTTCTGTAATAACTTTTTTCATTAAGAGTTAATACGGTTGTTATGGGGTTATTATGTTAGAATGATGTAGTCTTATTTTAAATCAAAGTTTTTCTAAAAATCAATTACAATACATTTGTTGAATTATTCTATTACGTTAATGGTTTTCTAATCAATTTTTTGTTTTCATTAGTGCAGTTATGATATTATTAAAATAACAACAAGAAATAAAACAATATTAAATCATAATTTTATACAATAATTTTTAATATAGTTTAACAAACAAATTTCATTAATATTCAGGAAACATTAATAGAATTTTTGTAATCAATTTTTTTTTTTTGTATTAATTAGGTTAAACGTTGTTGTATGATAGAATGACTGTAGTTTTAACTTTAATTAATGTATAATACAGCTTTAAAATTCTCATGTAGTATTTTATTGTCCTACACCATTTCATTTATACTATTTTTTTTGATAATTTGTATGTTCTTCATTTAATTAAAACAATAAATGTATGTAAGCACTGTAAATATCTGTATAAACGTTTTGTTTTAATACCTTATTTATTATTTTCATCAAACACAATGCTACAATTAATACAAATCATTATACCAGGCATTTTTTTTTATAACATTTGTTTATTTCACTGCATGCAATTTCTAATAATACCTTTTTTCATATTACATTGTTACTGTTTTTGCTTAATGTAATAATTAACCTAATTTAATGTATCATTAGACTTGTATTTTACAGCACTACAATTTAAACAATTTTTGGTTTGTATATGTTTCTTTTTTTGTAAACTATAGTTTTTTTTTTTCACATAATCCAATTATTAACAAAACACTAATGACAAACATTGTTTAATTAATTAATCCAATGAAATAATATTAACAGAATCAAATTTATGTTGCATGATTTTGTAAATATTAATAACACTAATATGGTATCACTGTAATAATCTTGGTTTTATTATTGACTTTTTCAAATGTTATATTATTCCAATAATTTATAGAACAAGTGACCATGTTATAGGATAGTTGAGTGTTTTCATTTTTTTATTGATAATTTTAAAAATTAATTCTCTCCTATCATCATTTTATTGTAATCTCCCTTTTTTCTCAAAACCCCTTGTCATCCTTTTTATTCATGTTTTTAAATGTAAATCATTGAACATTTTCTTTCCATGGGAATTACATTTATCATACTGACAACTCAAAAGTTTTTTTTTTTTTCAAATTTTATGGGGTTGTTTGTAATTTGGAATTAAACAAAAAAAAAACAAAAAGAAAAAAATTCAGAATTTAATTTATTATATATAGTATGTATATGTATATATATACTGTATTCTGAGTTAAACTTCATTACTTTAGAATAATTTATTTAGATGAAGATTCTATACAGAAGCTTATGTTTACAGGAACCACTATAGTGTTTATTTACGGGATAGGCTAATTAAACAGTCAGAGTGCTTGAAGTCCTGTAATTTACGGGCTTCTGTAAGAACACTGAGAAACGGGTTCTCATTCTAATGGGGGGAGGAAGAAACACTTAAATAACCTGATTCGTTTTCAAACTTTCTTTTTTTTTTTTTTTCATTCATTTTAAATTTTACAGTAAATGTTTTTTTTTTTTTTTTCGTTTAATTCCTGACTATCGAAAAATATGTTTGTCAAGTTATTTGAAATATTTTTAAATATTTTTTTCTTGCTAATTTATATCATCTCATTTGTCCAATTATTTTCTTTACAGTCAACCGTATTTTTTTTTCTTTTTTTGAAAAATTATTACTCTTAATTAAATTGTTTATAAAGATAATATTTAGTTTTACAGTAACTTTCAAACTGTATTTTAATACTTTTATTCATAATTATGATTAATTATTATTTAAAAAAAAATAAAGAAAAAAAAACAAACTAAAAAAATTGATTACAATTTTTCAAAAAAAAATTGAAACGTGAAATTAATAAAATTACATTAAATATATATTTTCAATTTGAAAATTTCAAAATACGACAACAACAAAAATATTTCATTCATCCTTTACCATTGTTCTTTTTTTTTTTTACATCAAAAATCATTCTAATTTTTCTAAAACTCTAATAATGATCCCTCAATTGTTCCACTTCCAAGGTATCACATTTTTACATCTTAATTTGTGTTGTTAAATAAAAAAAAAAATATAATTATAATGAATTATTCTTCAAATAAAAAAAAAAAAACGAAAGACAATTCACTTCTATGAGTAAGAATAATTCATTATTATGATTAATATTGTTTTTTTTTTCTTCTTTTTTGGCAATTATTATTATTAGTATAATTATTATTACTGTAAATGTTACAGATGATAGAACACCAAGAAGTGCAGTATTGGCTGCAAGGGAAATAACTTCATCACCATCTTGCAGTTACATGGCACATGAAAAACTCTCATACGCGTTTAGTGTTTGGCGTATGGAAGGTGACTGGAATACTAATTCATAATTAAGTACCTGGTATATATATATATATATTAATTCACATATAAACATATATACAAATCAAAATATATACATACATACATACATGTACATAAATATTACTAAACAATTTATAAAACATTTATAAACGAAATGAGAGTTTCAGTTTAACAAGTTGCAGTTAACCTAATCAGGATAATAATATATATGTGTTGAAGATGATTTAATGGTCAGTATATTTTTTTTTAATAATATATATATATATGTGAGTGCATGTATGTATTTATGTATGTATGTATGTATGTATTTGTCTTATTTTTAATTAGTAGTCAGTAATAATGTAAAGTTGTAGAGTAATGGTATCAGTAATGAAAAAAAAAAAACAACCAAAATTATAAAACAAAAATTGATTTTATGATTTATTTTATGATATAAATAATGATATATTAAATATTATATATTAAACAAAAATATTCATTATAATAATGTTTATCAAATAATTGAACAACATTTCATTTTTACATATTTATAAATACAGTATTTATATAAATATATGTAATTTGATTAACATTAGATATACCACCATTTTTAGTATACCAATGTTCTACTACACTAGTCAAAATGACTGGTGTATAAACAAAACTGCTTTTTAAGGCTTCCAGTTTTTATTTACTCTTACAAAAAAAAAACCAAAAGATCTTTAACAATAATAATTTTAACAGATCAATGAATTTATAGACATTTTTAAATAATAAAACGATTAATTATTTACAGAAATGTAAATATTACATGTGTGTGAAGTAGAAATTTTGAATTAAAATGGCGTCAACCAGTCAAAATGACTGTGGTCTGGTATATATCTAGTGTTAAATATGTTTTAACTGTATAAATACAAAATAATTAATTGAATTTGTAATTAATATATTAGAAATAATTGTGAAAAAGATTGATTTTACAATTGATTTAATTTTTGATAATTTTGATAAATAATTTAGACTGTATAATAAATCATAAAATGAAATTTTTACAATTTTTTTTTTTTTTGAGGTTAATTGTTTATTCGTTATATTCATTTTAAACGAATATCTTTTGTTCGTTGTATCTCAGATATTATTATAGATAATATTTGTAGATATTTGAACAATAATTTTTAAGAAGAATCAACGAAATCAACAAAATGAAACTAACACTAACACAAATTCAAATTTACGAATTTAATATATACGTATATACATATACATGTATATATTTTCGCTGGATCGAAATACAAAAACAACATACACAATTGAACTACGTAGATCAATACATGCACTAACAATACTACTCTAATCATTTTTCTAATTAACATTGACATTTAATTTAATCAAATCCGATTTAAATTAGATAATTAATTTAAAATAAATTAAAATTTAAATAGAGGGACGCAAAAATATAAAAAAAAAAAATAAAAACAATAGATTCTGTCACACTCGACAATTTAAATTAAACTAAATCAATTTATAAAAAAAAAAACAAAAATAGAAACATAATGAAGACAATGATCTAAATATATTAAATTATTCATATAATTATAAATAATAATCAACTAAACAATGATCTATATTTAAATATAATAATTAGATTTATATTTAAATAAATAAATAATTTTTCTTTTTAAATGAAATTACTCAAAAGTCAAAATTTGAATTTACATTTGATATAATAGGGACCAGAGGGGGTTGTACAAGGGGTGGCATAAAAAAAATATTTAAAAAACATTAACATTACTTTTTAAACATTTATAAAACAATTCTCAAAATAATTCAAATATTTATAAGTCAACGTTATTATTTTATAATTAATAATTAATTATTTCATTTATATAATTAACCATCCGTCGGTAAAGTGGATTTAACTAACATCACCGTGCATGCATTTTTTTTTCAATATTATAATTATTTAAATAATTAGATAAAATTCATTAACATATTTTTCAGGATCTTTAAAATATTGTTTAATAGATTATTTTATTATTTATAAAAAAAAATATAATTTTAAATTACAAATTAAACATAATTATTTGCAATCGTATCACATAACCAATAAGATTCAAACGTTGCCAATAAAAGGGTTAAAAATGAATAGAATTCGATATCAAAATTTATTTAGGGTGACCAATTTTTAGAATGAACTGTACATACATACATATATATATGTAGAAGTTTATATATGTCACGATTCTTTGAATTTTAATGACGGGATATTAATCATCTCGTTCGTGTTGACTTTAACACAGCCGGTAGTGCAACCCGATCACATTCCTCACAAGCATCTGCAATAATGACGGCTAATAATTTACGTCATCTCGTTGGTTTATTAATAATAGAAAACGACAATCATAACTGAATAGGAATAGACTAACATATAATTATTTTTAACATCGATTTGATCCAGAAATCGGGAACATTTATAATCGTTCAAATTTATTCTTCATTTATTGCCGTACAATATCCGCCATCTTTTCCCGCCAAAATTTTCAACAACTACATTTAGGTTAGGGTTTCTACGATTGCTTTTTCAATAAATTATTCGATGATTACGTTGGTTATCTAATAATGATAATAATAATTAAAAATATTATTAGTGAAACAATCAGGAAAATTAATTAATTTTAACAATTAATTATTTAATTAAATAATTGAAGAAAAATGTGAATTTTAAGGGGTCGGGGGTTTCTTTTTATTTATATAATTTTTTAAGATATATTTGTTTATTTAAATATAAAATAGTAGTAATTTTTAATTATTATTAGTATAATTTATTTAATTAGATTAATTAATTATTTTATTTATAATTAGACCATTGCTATAATTAGTTTTAAAAAAATTATGTTTTTTTTTTAAGATAAATTTAATTAATGTGTATTAAAGTATGAAGTTTTTAAATTTATAACCTAAAAAGTTTATGTTTTTTGTATTTTTTTATGAGTTTGAGGGTGCTCACTTGACTTGATCCGTCACTGGTCATAATAATCAGATTAGTTATTTCGATTGAATGCACACGCGTTAGATGAATCAAAAGATATTAAATAAAAATATTTTTAAATACCGAACTAGATACATCTAGTATCGTTCTTAGAAACTATAATAGTGTTTCCTTTGAACAATTTTCAAAATGATGTAAAATGCTATCAAAATATTTCAAATATGTCGGAAGAATAATATAACTCGAGCAACCTTTACGATCCTTTAACGTGCTATTAACGAGACGATCAAATATGTTAAATTGCTACATAAAAGTTCCATCTTTGAAGTAACAACATGATACTTTTGAAAATAATTACTAAAAAGTAAAAAAAAAAAAAAAAAAAAGCAATAATATTATTAGTACTTCAAAAACTATATTTAGATTTATATATGAGAATAAAAATTTATTTAGTAGATAAAAAAATAAATTAAAACAAACGAAAGAATTAATGATTTAACACTGGATATATCAGACCAGTCATTTTGACTAGTTGACGCCATTTTAATTCAAAATTTCAACTTCACACACATGTAACATTTACATTTCTTTCAATAATTCATCGTTTTGTTATTTAAAAATGTCTAATAAATTCATTGATCTGTTAAAATTATTATTGTTAAACATTTTTAGTTAATTTTTAAGAGTAAATAAAAGACTGGAAAATTTAAAAAGCATTTTTGTTTATACACCAGTCATTTTGACTAGTGTAGTAGAAATAGGTATACTAAAAATGGTGGTATATATCTAGTGTTAATAAAAAAAAAAAAAACAAAAAAAAATAGAAATAGAAATAGAAATTAAAATATAAAAAAATTTGCATTAAATATATAGGGTGTCCCAAAATTTACTGAATATAAAATTGATTTTAAATAAATATATTAAAAGAAATGAAAAAAAAAGAGAGAGAGAATAAAAAAGATAGAGATAGATTGATAGGAATTTATAAAGGGGTGGGGGTGGGGGGATTGGGGGAAGGGGTGGGGGTGGAATAAACGAGGATTTTGGCGCCCATCAGTCGGCGTACAATGTTATTTCATATTTTCCTCTCTGTTCTTTTCTGTTTCAGAAATATTTTCTAAAAAGCTCAAAAGGTTACCATAAAGATGACATAAATTACTATAATAAATTATAAAAAAATATATATATGGGATGAAATTAGTTTTTATTTTTTTTCTTATTTTTTTTTTTTTTTATATATTCTTAAGATCAAAGGGGATTGGTTAATTTTATATACCATACATTCCTACAATTGGGAATGCTTTATTGTATTGGATTAATAAATAATAGAATTTTCGAATTTTTGCATTAGTTTTTATAGTTTATAGTTTGACTAGTAGGGTAGTATATTTTTAATGTGATTGATTTTACTTTATTTATCATAGAATATTTTTATAATAGTTTATGGTAGTTTATGTTATAATAATGTGGTTTTTTATTTTTAACAAATTTTATGTGATTGATTTTATTTCATGTATTTCATTTATTATTATTTCTTTTTTTAAGGTTAGGAAGGGGGTTTCTTTTTTGAGGTTAGGAGGGGGTTTTCTTTGTTTCTTTTATTCGTACGATTAAATACCTACTAAGAATTTGTTACTAGAAACTGTGTGGTTTATTAAAATTAGTATTTGAATTTATTATTAATGTTAATCGACTGATATTAATAATTTTATTGAAAATTATTCATAATACAATTGTAAAATGAATAAACATTAAAATATGTTAATATTTTGAAGAACATTTAAATTCATTTTAATTAATATTTCAATATTATTAAAATATTGAAATATTTCAAAAAGAAGAAGAGATATTTTTAGGTTAGGTAAAGAATAAAAATTAATTAACAGAATAAATATATACAAATAAATCAAAACATCTCGTAAATAAAAAAACATATTCAAACAAAAGCAGCACATAAAACGAATATATTAATTAAATTACGAAAAATTACTATCCAACCCCGTACCTAGTTGAAAAAAAAATCAAAAAAAAGTATTTAAACAAAATAACCTAACAAAATAAATTTTCTGATAAAAAAACTAAACACTCCCTAAATAGAAAACATGCAAACATCCCTCAGTTAACTCAAAACAAATAAAATTTAAATAACAAAAAATTATTATCCAACCCCGTACCTAGTTGAAAAGAAAAGAGGATCTAAAAAATTGAAAACCAAAAAAGATGAATGAATAAACATAACAATTAATATGAGATTAAATGTTAAACAATTAAACGATATAAATATATGATATGTGGATGAAAAGATTGAAAACAAAGATAAATGAATATCTAGATAAGATAACCTATATTATCGTTGCACCTTAATTTAAAGCTTTTCTTCGATCATCGATATCCGAACAAACAAGAAACCCGTTGCTCGTGGGCTCTTTCGAAATTCTACCGAGCCCCGTCTATATGCGAATATACATCTTTCGTTAGGGAGTCGGTTATTTTAAACCGGCAAAAGTAAACCTTGGACCGCGTTTTAGTTCGCTTAACGAAGATACGCTACGTTCAAACACCGGCAGCATCTTTATTGCCGCAATGAATCTTACTTGGGGAAGAAAAAACAAAAACAAAAAGAAAGCAAATTTTAAGAATTCTATACCTCCCTTAAACCAGTTACCATCTCTATAGTCTCCAACCACTACCCCCATAACACCTCATCCCTCTTCCCATGTCGTTATTTCATATTTTTGGCGCCTTATCATTCTTTTTTTTACATTTTGATAAGTACGCACCTGAATTAAGTGATTTAGATTGTAGAAAAATTATTATTAATAATTATGTCAATGAATTTTATATTTTATTAGTTTGTTTATTTGCAATAAAATTTGTGTTTCTTTTAAGAGGTTAGAATTTTGCATTCGTAAATTTGTGCTCGTTTCAAGAGATTAGAATTTTTGTTTCGTAAATTTGTGTTTGTTTCAAGATGTTAGAATTTTTTATTCGTAAATTTGTGCTTGTTTCAAGATGTTAGAATTTTTTATTCGTAAATTTGTGCTCGTTTCAAGAGGTTAGAATTTTTTATTCGTAAATTTGTGCTCGTTTTAAGTGGTTAGAATTATTACTTGTAAATTTGTGCTTGTTTTAACAGGTTAGAATTTTTTATTCGTAAATTTGTGCTCGTTTCAAGAGGTTAGAATTTTTTATTCGTAAATTTGTGCTTCTTAGAAGAGGTTAGAATTATTATTTGTAAATTTGTGCTTGTTTTAAGAGGTTACAATTTTTTATTCGTAAATTTGTATATATATATATATATATATATTATAAATATTTTATTTATTCTTTTAATTGTTTTTTGTAGATGAAGAAAATAGCTGACAGCAACGAATTATTTTGATTATTTTTTATAAATGGACGATCGATTTTTTTTAAAGACCACAATTCTTGCATTGGAAGTAAAAGAAATGTAGAAGAAAGAAACCATTGAAATGACATTTTGATGGATTTTTAATTATAAACGATATTATATAAATCAAAATTATATCTATATATATATAGATTTTAAGTATGTACGTTTATACATGTATATACATGTATATTATATATAATATGTATCTATGTAATATAATATACTATACTGTAATATATTATGTTATATTATATTATATTATAATATAATATTATATAAATATATTATATAATATTATATATATATGTATTATATATTATTATATATATATATATATATATATATATGTGTATCATGTGCGTAGTGTGTTTTTAAAGTATACAAAATTTATACAGAAAATATAATTAATTGAAATAAGGGTAAGTCCCTAATAATTCGATCTTCGATCATTCGAAACGATATTTTTTTTTTATTTCTTTTGTTTCGATGAATTTTTAATTGATTTCTTTTTTTGTTTTGTTTTTTGTTTCAACGACATTTTTGTTCTCCTATCATTTATAATAATTGACTGAATTTTGACTGAATTTTGACTGAATTTTGACTGAATTATTGTCTCTTTGTTTCGCTTTTTTTTTTTTTTTATCAAATCAATGATTTAACGCGAGTTATAAATTTAAATTGAATTCAATTATTATAAATGATTTTTTAAACATTTTGTCGAGTGATGAATAAATGTGTTTTGACAAGACAGACAGACAAGACAGACAAGACAGACAGACAAGACAGACAGACAGAAAATAAAATGAGAAAAGAAATCATTGTAAGACATCGTATTTTGGTAAAAAAAAAAAAATTTATTGTTAGCGTTGTGATCGAGAAAAGTTCGTCAAGATTTTTATTAAATGAACAAAATTTTCTTTTTTTCTTTTTTTTCTTGTTTGTTTGTTTGTTAAATTTAATTAAACTTAGGAAAAAAAATCAGATTACAAAAATAAATTGATTATATTAATAATATTATTAATAATCATAATTATTATTATAGGAAATCACCATTGAATCGAAACAATACGAAATTTTGATTAATAAAATAAAGAGAAATGAAAATAAATAAAAAAAAAAAGAATTTTTAAAAAAATATCCGTGTCTATGTAGAACGAAAATTGCACATTTGTTTTTTTTTTTTTTTTTTTTAACTAATTGATAAACATAATTTTTTGTTTAAATAATATTTTTTATACATGTATATATGTAGATTTGTTAATGACCAGCAGGTATTATTTTTTCTGGTCATTTTGATGACACAATAAATTAATTATATATAAATTAATATGATCTTAATTTGACATTTTGAAAATTATCTCTTTGACAAACAATTTTATAAATGACTAGACTTTTTTTTTTAACTGATTTTTGTAAAAAAAAAAAAAAAAATAAAAAGAAATAATTTTCGAAAAATGACACTTTTCATTGAAACTTTCAACATCAAAGAAGTATTGGTTCTTGGTGATTTGTTAAGTAAAAAAAAAAATGAAAAAAAAAAAAAAGAATATAAAAAAAAAGTAAAAAAATATAAGAAAAAAATTAAAAAAAAAAAAAAAAAAAATTAGTGTAAGAAAAACAGAGAGAGAGGAGAAAAGAAAAAAGATATTTTTTCCTTTTTTAAATAAATCCGAAACGAACTTTACAGGGATACACCTTTAAACAAACGAACAAATTGTTTATTATGAAAAAAAAAGAAAAATAAATAAATAAAAATGATCGATCGAAAAAGTACGTGCCAATTTTTAATTATTGAACAAGAAAAAACAAAAGGAATTTAAAATAAATAAATAAATAAATAAAATCAAATCAAATCAAATCAAAAATCGAAATTATGCAAATTCGACAACATTTGAACGTAAAGAATTTTTTTTCAATTGATTAAAAAAAAACAAAACAAAAAATTAACGATATTATTAAAAATCGATATGAACTTATTCGTTCGATCTAAACACATTACGGTAAAAAATCATATAATGTGAATTACTTAAGTAATTACGTATTAAAATCATGTTTGCTAAAACATTAACAAAAATTATTAAACGGTAAATCGTTTAAAGTACGTGACAATTATGTTGAAAAAAAAAAAAGAAAAAATAATAATAATAATAATATTCAATATAAATATTGAATAATAAATAATAATGTATTTTTTAAAAGTAAAATTATATATTGGGTTAGTGAGAAAGTAATTTTGGTTTTTACCTGTGTGAAATAAAACTCAATTGTTTATTTTTACGATTATTTCAAATTGCACGTAATTTGTTTCTATAGAAACCTAAAAAGAGTTAACTACATAACCTCAAAAAACAAAAAAACAAATTCTAACATTAAAAAAAGAATAACAAAACAAACATAACGCTATCTAGTGGAATAAACCGTAATTACTTTCTTGCCAACTCAATATATCCAGTAATATTAAACTTTGACATCTTATTTTTCTTTTTCAATTAATCGTCATGAACTATTTGCATAAAAACCGATACCGTATAAAAAATAATTATGTTAATTTGCTACTTTTTTTCCCCCTCCTTTTTTTTTCTTTCACTTCAACGTGGATTGGTGTTTAAAAAATTCGAAGATAAAAAATTCGCGCCGATTTTCAACGTCCATTTTGTGACGATAACCTCCTTTCCCTCTTTTCTTATATTTTGTTTTTTTTTTAAGAATATTATTTTACATCATCCTGGGGAAATGGGTTTGAAAAATTTTTATACGAATTTTATTTTATTTATATAATTAGGACGTTTACAAATCGACACGAATTTTTTAAAACGATCTTTTAAATCAATCCATTACGTTCGAAATCATGTTACATAATATACTTAAGTAATTACATTATCAAATTGGTGTTTAAATGACAACTAATTCATAACTCATTGTATAACATTTGAATTAAATATAATTCATGAGAGTTTTCAATCAAAATACTATTTTTTTTTCTTCTTTTATTTTTATCTTTCATATCTTATTTGTTATATTTGAAATTATATCAAAAGCAATGGCGGATCGAGTTGTCTCGTGTCAAGTGTGGGAGGAAGGGTGGGGGTTAAAATTTTAAAATACCCCCGCAGAAATTCGAAATAGAAAACAAAACAAAACCAATTTCAGTAAAAACTCCGAATTAAGTTATTACAAAAAATAAAAAAATAAATAATCAACAATTTTATACAGTTGACGCGTTAGTACAATTTATTTAAAACAAAAAACAACATAAATTTTCTGTAACATCAATGGAAAAAAAATTGTAAAACCTTGCAATTTTTTAAAGGGAAGGTTAGGGGGCTACGTTGCAGCTTAGTCCGCCACTGAGCGTCATACGTTAATACAATTTATTTAAAACAAAAGTCAACATAAATTTTCTGTAACATAAAAAATATTTTAAACCTTTCAATCTTTTAAAGGGGAGGTTAGAGGGGCTATGTTGCAGCTGAGTACGGCACTGGTAAAACGTTTATCAATGTTTTAATGGTAGCCATTTTCTCCTTCTTCGAGTTTAATAGAACATGGTCGAAGATGAGCAGAATTTAGATCTTTTTCTTGTTGTTGATCTTATTCTACCCTTTACCACTCCTCACCCCCCACCCTCACCATGACAAGAAGAGTCAGTGGTGTGCTAAAAGTCATAAATCTCTTTGAATTCAATTAGTCGAAACATCCCAACGTTTGGTGTCTCAACATTTTGCCTTTTCATAGACACCTATATCTAATATACGCGGATATACAGGGTGACTCTTCTTAAATGTAACGAAATCAAATCAAATTCGTAAGTTTAGTTATCTTTCAAAAAAAAAAAAAAACAAGATGGTTCCAACAAGAAAAGGTTGCAAATATTATGACATTCAAAAATTGCTGGTACTTAAAAAAAAAATGATTACAATTTTACATTTATTTAAATTGAAATAAAACGATACTTAAAAATACATTGGGTTGTTCGAAAAGTAATTTCATTTTTTCCTGACACAATTTTGCCATTAATTGATGCAAATCGACAAATAACAACACGTGAGATCGGTGAAAAGTTAAATTTATCAAATTCAACTGTTAATGCTCACTTGAAAGGCCTAAGTTTTAGGTTAGGATACGAAAATTGTCTTCATTTTCACAGAAGGAAAATGAAATTACTTTCCAAACAACAACCCAATGATATGATTTGGATCATTGTCTTTAGATTTTAATCAAACAAATTGAATTTCAACAAAAATAACCAAAAAGGAGATAAAAAAAAATTGTGTAACTCGTCGTATGTCATTCTGATTGGTCTCTTTTTTCCATTTACCCTTCCCCCACTCCCTCTCCCACGATACATAACCGTAGTATAAATATTTTTTTTTAGGGGAATTTTGTGTGTGCTTTCACATCACCTTCTCCCCCTTCTTTTTCTTCTTCTTCTTCTTTTATCCCCAACCCGAAGCTCTTCTTTTTCTTTTCTTTTTTTTTACTCCCATGTAAAGAAAGAAAGAAATAAAATGATGGGTTGGTTTAGGAAAAGAAAAAGAAATAAAAAAAAAAAATAAAATAAAATATAAAAAGAAAAGAAAAAAAAAAGAACAAGATACCGAGTGAACGAGTGTGACAGCTGTTTTGCTTCGCGGGAGCCTAGACAACGAACTTTATAGCGTTAACAGATATTCCAAGGTCATTTGATATTTTCTTAAAATTTCTTACAACCTTCTCTCTTCCAATCTATTTTATATGAAGAATCCACATTTTTTTATACATCAAATTGTAATCCACACATACATACACACACACATACGTAACATTGAAATATTTTTGTTAATTAAAATAATTTTTAATTAATTTTTAATTAATTAATAAGAAAAATGTTTAATTGTGAATATATGTGAGTATGAATACGTGTGAGTATATTGTCAATGTAAAATCAATTCCTTTGAATAATTGTACTATTAGTTATAATTAATACGACACCCTGTATATGATGATGTATATTTTTACAAAATAATATTGTTTTAAGTTTAACAAATAGAAAATAATAATTTGTAATTCACAAAATCATATTGCTAGTGATACCAAACAACGCGTATTAATATAATGATATATTTAAAATTAGAATATGGATGTTTTGAGGTTATGAATTATTTTCGTTCATTTAATTTAGTTTAATTTGTAGTCATTAAAATTGTAAATATACAGAATATCATGGAACATATGTTAAATAACACAAATTTTGGTTATTTTTTGGTATGTGTTTGATTAATTAGGAATAAAGAAAAAAAAAAGAAATTTTTTTTTATACAAAATTTGAATTTTGGCCGGACGATGCAATAAATTATTGAACAAATATTTTGCAACAAACAGATTGGATTAACAAATCTTTCGTTGATTCTTCCACAATTACGCATGTAAATATATATCATATTTACTTTATTCGTATTAATGATATTGTTTATTAATAGTAACATTTATAAATAAATAAAATGTAGATTTCCATTCCTTCGTAGACGTGGTTGGTCAGGTGGTTTTCTCAAAAAAAAAAAAAAATAAATAAAAAAAATAAAAAAAAAAATAAAAATGAGAAAATATTATGCGAGCATTTTTAATCTAAAAAAAGGGTATTTTTATATTTTAAATAAAACCAGCTACACATACGAGTATATTGTAATAATAATAATAATAATGAATGTATAAATATTGAATAATTATGTGGACCGTTTATTTTGAAAATGATGTAAGCTCATTTTTTTTTCAAAAAAATGAGATATCACTAAATTTATGCTTAATTTAATGTAAACTTTTTATGTGTGGATAACTAGTTAATATTTATTGTTAAAAAAGTACCCATGTTTCGTACAATCGTCCAATTTTGTAAAATTGCTCGATAAAAGAAATTGAGTGAGAATTGATTTGCAAAGCTTTAATTTTCTCGAGAAACAAAAGAAAGTGTACCTTACACCATTTTTAAAATAAACGATCCATATATGTACGAGATTTAATTCTTTTCTGTCTCTTGTAATTTGTCAATTATCGAAAAAAAAAAATACAAATAAAAATAAAAGAATTTTTAATAAAACTGAAACAAAACACTGTTACAAACAATGATACAATTTTTTTTTCAATTTCAATTATATTACATGTCCCAATGAAATAATCCCATTTTAAATCATTAAAAAAAAGATAATGAAAATTGCAAATTTTGTGCATGCAATTATTGGTTAATTAATTTTAAATGTAAATACAATTATTAAATAATATGAATTCAAATAGAAAATATTGAGGATTGTACTCTCCATTTGTTTTTTTTTTTTTTTTTTTTAATGAAATCAATATATAAATGTACGTCATAGAAAGATCAGATTGATTTAGGAAGCCCAAAGATGAGAAAAACGGTACACGCAGCAAACGGTCAATAGAAAAAACAAAAAAATGATCTCGTAGAAAAAGAAAAGAAAACAAAAAACAAAAGAAAAAACAAAAAACGACGAATAAGAAGAAGAAGAAGAAAAAAGTCGATAAATAATTTACCAAATGGTATCTCAAACGACAGAACGATGACGGTTGATGCTAATGGATATAAAACGAGCCAGTGCAAATATTATTGCAAGGAACTCTTGGAATGCGACGCCCAGTTAACGTCGATTGGTCGAAAGCTATGTCATCGGTTATTTTACATAGCCAATAGTAGATAACCCAAGTTGCCAAGAGAACACATTCATCCTCGTTTTACTTTTGTGTATTAGTCCCTTGTAGAATAGTTTCTTAACAGTCTACCATCACCATCTTTCTTTTCCCTACCCTTTTGTAAACTTCATTTCCTTGTCCAATGAGAGAAGAAACCTTTCTATTCCATTGTATTTTCAAAAATTTCTTTTACCTACGCCCCCTCTTCTATTTTCACCAATCATTCTTCAGTATTCATCCCCACCATCGTACAATCGTACAATGTGCATCTTTTCTTTGTTTCTTTTTTTGAAATTGTTCCGGTAATTTTAACGGTCGGACACAAACAATTTTGAAAAAATTGTGATTTACTTTTATATGAATAATATTGTACGTTTTAATTAATTATATATTAATATAATTATTTAAAATAATTCATTTGTTGATTTATTTATTAACATACAACAACAATCATATTATCAATTGCATAAATTCTAATATTTTTTATATGATTTATTTTATATTACAATTATTATTATATATAAAATAAAAAATAATAATAATAATAATTGGTTCATTTATTATTACAATAATATTATTTATCAATAAAACTTTTGTAAAAAAAAAAAAAAAAATAGATCTCATTTTGATTTATTTTATATTACAATTTGTTATTATAAAATGATTTTCAGTTGGATCGTTCATTTATTGTTCTATTAGTTACCATATTTATTTTAATAACAAAAAAAAAACTTCGAAAATATTTCATTTTTCTATGTTCCTCCTCTTATTTATGTGAATATATAAATATATATGTGTGTATATTTGTGTTTGTACACACATATACATTTAATGATGCACCGGAAAAGTTTTCAAACCGTTGAAGTTTCCTTCAGCACCGTCAAAAATAGATACAAGCCAGTAGTAGTATTCTCATCGATTTCCTTTGTAAAGAAAGAGGAGGGGAATATAGCTGTTGGGTTATAACGTTCTGGGAAAGTGTGAACGATACCTTTGAAATACGTCAATTTCCTAACCTCTCTTTTTTTTCTTCTTTCTTTCTTTCTTTCTTTCTTTCTCTTTCATTTACCCTATTTTCTGCATACATTTTCAACGATTTCGAAGAATTTCTATACTATTTATAGTACATATATTTACTATAATAATATTTCGTATTATTTCTCAATTACTTTTTATATTAATAATTTTATTAATCGTTCTTTTTTCTTTTTTTTGGTTAGGACTCCATCTTGTTTTGTTTTTTGTTTTTTTCTAGTTTCATTGTCTTCCGTCGTTGTTGTAAGGCGTTTGTTGTTCCACATTTTATTAATAATTTTATCAAATCAATTGAACAAACTTTTTAGAATTGCAATGGCAATGATTTGAATTTTTTCGTTCAAACGTTGCATTTTGATATTTTTGAACAATATGGAGTCTGGGGAAAAAGTATTTTCGTAATTTCTCGATTGATAAACTTCAAGAGTATTATCAGCGTACATTTGAAAGCTGAAATATCATAGAATAATTTAAAAAAAAAAAAAAAAAAAGCAAAACCCTTGTAAAACATTTGAATAAAAAAAAAATAAACAAAAGTTGCAAAACTTGATTTGACTTGTTTTTTCTTTTTTTTTTTTTTAGGTTATTCAAATACGAAGAAACTTTTTCCCCAATCTCAAATATAAAATTGTAAATTTGGATATATTTACAAATTGTAATTATTTAATAAATCATCGAATAAATATTTTACAAGAGGATGTTCGAGTACTGTTAAAAACATTTAAACAAGTTGCTTTTTTGTTTTGTTTTCTTCAACTACATTAGAAAGATAACTTATCTCAATTTAAGACTGCATGCAAAAGAACTGGGTGGTGGTGTCTTAGAAAATGTCAAGTACTTGATGGAATAAGGTTTCGATTTAAAGTGCTTGATAGGATGATGCTTTAAATTAACTCGTTCTAATATCATCTAAAACGTTTTTACAACTTTCATGATAATAGACAAAAAAATATATTTCTGTCATATTACTAAACTCCATTTCATTCATTCTTTTTCTTTCATTCTTTAACATCCTCTTTCTTATTCTAATACTTTACATGAAATAAGATGAAATGATTATTTATAATTTTTATATATGTTTGTAATCAAAATAAACAAATAAAAATAAATCATTTTTAATGATTAAAATAATATCATTTTCTAACCTCTTTCTTGTCTTTCTTTTTTTGTTTTTTTTTTTTAATGTGATTTTATTTTATTATATATTTATTATTATTTACATTCATATTATTATTATTATTAATATTGCTTATAATAGAAAAATCATTTTGTAATAATAAAATATATATATTTTTTTGTTAATTAAGCATGAATTGTCAGCATTTCAAAATGAACAAATTATTGACAATTTTAAGATGTTTTATAATGAATTATTTAATCAATATTTTATATTAATTATTTCTAATCAAATTTTGACATTTTTATTAATCAATGCTATAAAGTTATAGAAAAATCAATCAAAAGTTAATTGAATTATTCTCATCATTGTCTTTCATGTTTTATGTATATCTCATTCTTTGTCACTTTCATACATTATTTTGTTTTTATTTCTTCGTCCTATTATAATCTGAATTATTTTAACACATTATTATAATATTATTTTAATACTACAAAGTTAATTAAAAATCCATTTAATTTGTCATTCATCACATTATATACTGTCTCATTTTTTCTTTCTTCAATTTTCTTTTTTTTGTTTTTTTTTTATTTTTAAATTTATCTAACTCTTACTCTGTCATTATACGTAGACACGTGTTAACGAAATTTGAGTATATGGTATGACCCATCATGGTTCGTTCCCTTAACACGAAATTTTTCCGACTATCCTTCGTGTATAAACCAATGGCACCTCATTAAAAGGCGTAATGAGTTCTCAGTTCTACAGTTAATTATTTTCAAATGCCTTTTTTCTCAACTTTTTTTTTCTTCTTCTTCTTCTTCTTTTCGTCTATCACGTTACTACCACCGTTACGGATGAATCGTACGTGTGAGGCCCTTCTCATTTTCTCTCAACAACCAAACCTAAAGAAGAAATTTAAAACGATTCTAAGAAATTCCTTTCTACCAAGGCATTTCGATAGACGACACTTTATTTAAATTACCCTAAAATAGGATACGTATCTATGACAAAACCTTAACTCATTTCCGGTATTAAAAATTGATCGTTCGTCGTTAATACATTTTTTCAAATTATTTTTCATTTAAAAAAAAAAAAAAAAATTCAATTCAATTTTTACACCTATTTTTATACCTAACCTACAATTAAAAAAATATATATATTTATATAGCACACACAATTTGATTTTATTGACAATTGTTCAATTATATTTATCATATTACTTTTAACAATAAATTGTATCATTCCAACAACACGGTTTCTTCTAACACGTTTCGAATGTACACGATTTACATTTTGCGGCAATCCCTCAAACAGGAAGGATTCGTAAACAAGCCTCGTAAAAGAAGAGCCTCGTAAAAGAAGAGTCTCGTAAGAGAAGAGCCTCGTAAGAGAAGAGCCTCGTAAGAGAAGAGCCTCGTAAGAGAAGAGCCTCGTAAAAGAAGAGTCTCGTAAGAGAAGAGCCTCGTAAGAGAAGAGCCTCGTAAGAGAAGAGCCTCGTAAGAGAAGAGCCTCGTAAGAGAAGAGCCTCGTAAGAGAAGAGCCTCGTAAAAGAAGAGCCTCGTAAAAGAAGAGCCTCGTAAACGAGCCTCGTAAAAGAGCCTCGTAAAAAAGCCTCGTAAAAGAAGAGCCTCGTAAAAGAGTCTCGTAAAAGAGCCTAGAAAACGAACCTCGTAAACGAACCTCGTAAACGAGTCTCGTAAAAGAGCCTCGTAAAAAAGCCTCGTAAACGAGCCTCGTAAACGAGTCTCGTAAAAGAGCCTCGTAAAAGAGCCTCGTAAACGAGCCTCGTAAACGAGCCTCGTTCATACAAATACAATAATACATAAATGTGTTACTATAAAAACAAAATGTATCCAGATTTATATATGTAAAAATTAGTATGAATTATCTAAAATAATGATGATAATAAATTAATTATGAATGAATATAAATTGTTGAAAATTATAATGATCGTAGAGAAACACGTGAATCCTATTTGGCCAGGAATCGAGCCGAAACCAAATTCAATTCTGGCGCCTCGCTTTTAATGATTTATGTTATAAGGGCGTTCGTAACACGTTCAAACCCTAAAAAAAGAAAGAAAGAAAGAAAGAAAGTAAAAAAAAAAAAAAACTTCCGAAAAGAGGTCTACGACTTCCTTGTTATTTCGTGGGTTATAATAAATAACTGTTTGCTTCTCTTTTGCGGCTTGTTTTCATAGATTATCGTAGATTTTTTGTTTTCGTAACATCTAGAAAAAAAGGGAAGAGGGGGGGGGAATGGGAGAATTGATCACGTACTGTTATACTTATATTTAACATATGTGTGTGTGTGTTTTTTTTTACCTTACATCTTGTCACATTTATTATATCTTAAATTTAACTTCCTCTTTTTTTTTGTTATCTGTTAAAATAATTAACACTAGATATACAATACCACCATTTTCAATATACCTATTTCTACTTCTTCTAAAATCAAAAAAGTAGAATTAATTAATTATTAATTAAATAAATTAAACTTCGTATCATGCATACTAAATATTATAACATATTAACAAGAATAAACAAAACAAAAAAAATTGAAAACGAAAGATTTAAACAGTCTATTTTTTAATATACATATATATATATATATAATATGTCCCCTGTACAGAATCTGTTACAAACATCTCTCTTTAGTAAAAAGATTTTTGTACATGTGTTTTGCGTTATCGGTGAAAATCTCGATATCATATTATCATCATCATAATTACTATATAATTATTATTATTATTATAATAATTTATATAAGGAGCTTCTCTCTAATTGCATTAAATATAATACGTGATATATGTATGAATACATATAAGAGGATGAGTTGAAAAGTTCTGAGCTTACTTTTTTATAAAAGAAAAAAAAACTTTTGAAATTACGTTGAAAAATTAAACATAAGTTTGATCAAAAAAAAAAAAAAAAAAAATAAACAAAATAAAGAAAAAAAATTGTTTCAACGTTAAGCTGAAAACTTTTCAACCTACCCTACCAATACGATTATGAAAATTATGATTGTAAATGGCGTAGATAATAACATTAATGAATTTATTTCATTGTCTCATTATAATATTACTATTATTATAACTATTATTATTACTATTATTATAATTATAATTATAATTATGGGAAGAAGTTTTAAGCTCCTTAATTCCAAAAGTTTCATTTTTAATTGATCTTAAAGGCACGCTTACATCTAATCTAATTTAATATAGGAAGCTAATCGAAAACTATTGTATATATTATATATAAAGAATAATTAGATGAAAACAAATTTTTATACATTCTTACACACGCACGTATGCATGCATGCATGCATGTACGTATGCACACACATACACATTGCGAATACGCTATGCAAATAAACGTCATTGTTTTAATTAATTATTTTTTTGTTAACGATCAAGTACACGTTCGTTTTAATATATATATATATATATATTGTTATTTATAAAACAATTTAATGGGATTTAATTTAATGAAAAAAAAAAATATAATCATTGTTAATTATAAATAAAACATTATAAATTATGTTTTTTGTCAATATTTTTATAATATCGATTTCTAACACCACTTTTCATATATTAAATGATCCAATATTATATATTTTTAATTAATATATTGTATATTAACAATATTGAAATATCAAAGAAAAATTTGTATTTTATAAATATTAACAAATATAATAATAATAATAATAATAATAATAATAATAATAATAATAATAATAATAATAATAATAATAATAATAATAATAATAATAATAATAAAAATATGTATATATATATAATAAAATTCAAAATTACAAAATCAAATAAGAAAAATAATGTTGAAACAAACATGAATAAAACAAAAATATGAATGAAAAGAATATAAAGATCGGCAAAAGTAAAAGTATTTTTTGCTTATAAAATATCTTATAAAGAAGAGAGAGAAAGAGAGAGAAAGAGAAAGAGAGAGAGAGAGAAAGAGAGAGAGAGAGAAAGAGAGAGAGAGAGAAAAAAATAAAACCAAAGCCACTTCACAGGATGTGTCCTTCCTCCCGAGAGCACTTGGACAACGAAGCATTCAGAGAAAACTAAGGTTTTATCGTTTTACGAACACCATCCACTGTCTCCAAGAATATCGTGTCTTTTTTCTCTCTTTCTAACTAAATAAGTATATATATATATATATATATATATATATATATATATATATATATATATATTAAACATGTACTTTTAAATCGGTCAAATTCAACCATTAAATGTAAAAACATTTTATCGTGTTGAATTAACAACATCATTTTCATCATTTCTTTGACAATTTTTACTTACATATTTTAATTATATCGTAATTATCATAATATATTTTATTGATTATTATTTTTTCTTTCTTTTTTGACTTTTTTTTGGTTTTTATTTTTTTTTTTTAATACGATAATCAATTGTAATATTTCAACGAACGTGTACGTAATTAAATCGTTATCATTATATTTCTTTTATTGTGTGATTGATATTTATCGGGTCAATATTTATAATAAAATAATTATTATTTAAATATAAGCGATTAGTATTATAAACTGATTATATAATATTATTGATTTTTATATTCTATTGAATATTAATAAATAATTTGTCAATATTTTATTAATAGAATGTGGTCAATATTAATAAATAAAATGATCTATCAATAAACTAAGACAAATTTCAAATGTAACTTTACAATATTAATAAAAAAAAAAATGTAATTAATTATATCAAAGAAAATCTTTGCACAAACTGATCATGTAATGTTATGTAAATGTAAACATTTACAGTTAAATGATACAAATATTGACCCAAATAAATAACTAAAATTATTTTTTAATTTATCATTTTCTTCTTTTTTCTTTTTTTTCTTATTTGTGTTTGATATGTTTGAAAATATTTCTGTGCTATTTTATATTGGCGCTCGTTTATATTATTATTATTATTATTATAATAATATAGGCATTCTTATATTATTTTCTTTTTCTATATATATATATCATGTATTTTATTTATTATTATCGTCATAATTCTACGTAGATTGTTTCAATTAATTTTATTTATAATCAATCTTATTTCATATCCATTTGACAATTTTTTAACAATTGTGTTTAAATATTTTTAATAGAAATTTATTTTGAATATATAATATTTTTTAATATATATATATATATGTGATTTTTTCAAAGATTACAAAGTTAAACATACAATTTGAATGATCAGCGAGAGAATTGAATTTCATTTGTAAAAATTCATACATATTTAATATATTTAAAAAAAAATGGAGATTTATTAAAAAAGCAATTGATTATTTTAATATACGATTTGAATTTAAATTATGAAATATTTTAATTAATATTTTACTTGTTTAATATCGAATCATGAAATATATCTTACCAACTTAAAATGTGCCTTGTACCAAAAAAAAAAAACAAAAAACAATAGCGATAAGAAGAAAAATATTTTCATTATAAAATAACATAATAATAATAATAATAATAATTGATATAATAGATTAATAACAAAAAATCATGTATTATCAACAAAATTATAAAAAAAAAAAAAAACAACAACTAAAAATCAAAAGTAACTTAGATTTCAATTTATAGATTTAAAAAGGAAGATAGACGATATAATATATTTTTATTAAAGCGATTCATTATATTATATTTAAATCTTTTCTCTTTTTTTTCTTTCTTTCTTTCTTTCTTTTTTTATTCTTTTTAAGCGGAAGAAATATTTATATATTTATATATTTAAATATATATATATATCAAGTAAATTGGAATAAATATAGTTAGAAAATAAAGAAAAATTCAATCGTCTTTGCCTCTGATAGTTCATTTTCTTCTAATCGATCATATATAAATTATATTTACATTTGATCTTTAATAAAAATGAATCAAATATTATATGCATATGATACTTAATTCCCCATTTTGTCGCCTACAATAATATCGTGCGAGATTCGTGATTAAGAAATCAGATTAAATTGTAAGGACGAGAGTATCACGAATGAGAACTGTGTTACATCGAATGGACCAAACATAAACAACACTGGCTCAGACTCATGGCTTTTTTTTTTATATCACAAAACGTGTACAATTTATACAACTTCCAATGCTTAATAACCGAACTATGAAATGGCTTGATAATATATATGATCTACCCTTGTTGTTGATTATGGCACACTTCATTGAAAATTAAATCGTAGGACAAGGAATTTATAATAAGATCCTGATATATATGATATTTTGTAATAAGTTAATAATAATAATAATATATGAAATTTCTTTTTTCTATATATTGGCACACATCGAAGAGGCAAAGATTGTTCGATCAATGAAATTTGTGCACTTCTTCTCTTCGTTCACTTTATTATATAAGATTTCTAATGTATATACTTAAATTTAACAATCATTCAAATGAATGCTTCTATCGACGAGCAGATGACAAAATTTGGTTTGTCAAAATTGATGTAAAGAATATAAACAATTTTTCTTTTTTTTTTTCAAATTAACTTCATCGAACATAGGAAGTCTTTATGATTATAAATTGGATGATTTTCTGTTCAAAATTCGATTCGATTCGATTCGATCATTGATAAACTATACTTTGGAAGTTTAAATAATAATAATAATAATAATATTAAAAATACAAAATGTGGATGTTCGTTAAATGTTACAAAATTGTAACGATTAACAATATTTCATATTCTAAATGACTTCTCTTACGTCAATGTAGAAAGACTGTTGTTACAGATAAATCACAATTAACATTGTTAAAAATAATGGATGTTATAATACATTTTGGATCTTACAATTACCCCTGATATAAACATCTATCAAATGTCCATGACTAACATCGATCAAAGATTAATGAAGGTTTCCACACACAAATTCGGCATAGATCAAATAGGCAAGTCAATGTAGCTTACATTATCGGCTAATTTTCTTTCTTTTTCTTAAGGCTTTTCAATATTTTCAATTGTAAAATCATCATTGGAAATATATATGTAAGTACTTATTGAAAATTTATTTCAAATTTTTCGTAGATCATCTGTTAAACATAACTTTAACAATACATTATATAAAGATGCAATATATATATATATATAAAGATTTTTAGGCAGTTAAAATATGTTTTCACTTTGTTAAAAGTCGAAGACAAATTATTTGGAAGAAAGTACAATTGCATGACAAACCAAAGGTATAAAAAAAAGAAAAGAAAAGAAAAAAAAAAAAAGTAAGAGATATTTCTAACGTCTTAACAATTCAGTATTATTAATACAAAATCATCGTCTGTCTTGAGAAGCCTTAAGTAAAAAAAAAAAAAAAAAAAAAATGTGTGCATCGGTAGATCCGTTCGTACCGTCTTCATTATTATCTTTTTTTTTTTTACAAAAAATTCCTTTTGTTTTCTTCTTCTTTTTCATATCTTAATATCTCTACTCACTTTTAGTATATTCTGTTGCAATACTCCTTAATACATATTTAACTATAAGAGCAAATGCTGCGAAACCAACAAGAACAACGAGATTAGTAATTGCACCGTGTAACGGACTTTGTTCTCTTTGTAGTTGATCTCGTATTAAGGAAGAAACTTCTGCTGCGGTAGACTGATGCCTTGCTTGCTTTTCCAATTCTTTTCTATGTTCTAATTCAGCTTTGATGACCTATGATAATTAAAATAATATTACATAACAGAGAGAAGTCATTTAATTGAATGTTTTGTATTATTTATCTAATCTAAGAAAAAAAAAAACATGCAAATTATATATAAAAAAAAAAAATTGAATTATTACTTCAACAGTTTCAGGAAATAATTCACAAAACATTTTGTCACGTAGATTATATTCCAAGCTTTGCCTAGCCAGTTCTCTCTTTTCATAATCTGTCGTATTAATACTGCCAAAGGTTGGACTCTTTTCAATCTGTAATTGATAATTACATTTTCAATCATTTACTTTACTTATTTGATATTTATAATGTCTACTATTTAATATACCATAAAACTAAGAAGTCCTGTTAGAATAGTAGACACGCTCCAAGCAGGATTCCATGTATCTGGATGAAAATCAGTGTTGGATAGACAAAGTTTCGTATTAACTTTGAATCTACCATTAGGAGTAGTCATGTAAATGCTAGGAGGTTGAAATGGAAATTCTCCAGGAAATATAAGTTTTCCATGATAAAATCCTCCCTCGTAAGGTGTCTTTTCTGGTCCTTTGACAACGTAATGCCTAAAAGAATATAAATAATTGTTAAGAGAAAAAAAAAAAGGAAAAATGTTAAATACAATTAAAAGAATAATCATTGTGTTACCATTCTAATATGTTAGAAGGTACTGGTTCAGCAAGAACATATGGCACAGGATCTTTTTTAAGACGTAAGTAATCCTGCTTTAAGCGAGCTGTCGCACTATTAGGTTTTTTATTCATTCTTACCATATATAAGTTGTAACTAAACTCAACACTTTAATTTGTCTTCTTAATCTGCTTGTCATATACACACACCCGATAACAATTGGAAGAATAAATGAACACGAAGTAAAATATTTCAAGTATCAATAATATTAATAAACCTAACCTCAATAACGAATTAATAAACGTATCATTTACAAAACAAAACAAATTAAATGTTAATATTTATCTATATATATATATATATATATATATCGTAATATATGTGAATAATATTAATAATAATAATAATAAAGTTCAAATTTAGGTTAAGTTTCTTCTAATTATAAAATTATTATATATTCTTTGAAACGTAATAAGAATGAGTTGTCACGAGAAATGATAAATATGCATAAATTTTCATTTGAACGTTTAAATGATATTAATTAGATTATTTAAACTTGTGTTAAAATCGTTTAAGAAAATTCTATCCATTTCATGAATAATACTAAATACGACACTGAATTTGACAGCATCCTTTTCAAACACTATTTTCGTTTCTGTGAGAAACATATGACTCAGAAATATTCTTCTAACAGGGTATTCTACGCAGTGCTGCCACGTTATAGCTTTTAAAGAATATATATATATATATATATATATATACACACACCCTAACCTAACTACTCTCACTCATATATATTATATATATGCTAATCATACCATGTAACATACACATATGTAAACATGTGTGTATATAAGTATGACTTGAAAAGTTTAAGCATACAATAGACTGTACCATTGATCATATGTATACATTTAATATATTCTCCATTTTATTTGTAATACATTATATTATATAACATATGTGTAATCTTATGAATGAATTAAATATGTTTATGATAAATACATTCATATTGTATATATATATATATATATAAGTGGAATAGAACAATATACATGATCTTACATAATGTTTGATATGTCCAATAATGAAATGTTTGTTACTGGTGAATTGAGCATAAGATCCGTGACAGTCTCTGCCTCCCACCGTCTGTCACTAAAGAGAATGGATAGCATTGTTGATAGTTCAACCATAAAACGTATTACTGTATCATCCAATGTTTTATTTGACAAAATAAAAAAAGAAACTTTAACAGTGATTAGTAGATGATTTAATGAAATCAAACATTTCTATAAATGTTGTATTTTAACATTTGATGTTATATATTATAATAATTATTGGGGTAATAATTAGATATAATTTTATTAAAAAGAAAAGAATCAAATAAAACATGAGTTCACCGGTGTCAATAAGTAATTCAGCTTCATTGACTGGTACCAATGGAATGGAAACAATAGTAGCTGTTGCACTCGGTGCACTTGCTGCAGTTTTTCTTGGTGCACTCTTGGTACTCCTTGTTATTTGTCGCAGACAACGTTGTTATTATGTTAGTATATTGATTAATTAATTGATTAAAGCTTGTGTTTGAATATATTTGATGTGAATTGTTATTTGTTGTTGTTGTTAATTTTAGAATCAAAAAGATTCACCAGATCTCAGTTCGGATTTGTTGGAAAGTGAGAATAATCCTGAATTAGGTTTGGGTACTTGGGAAAGTGAGGAATGGCTTGCTGGTGCTGAAAGGTATAATAATATATTCATTTGTTAAGTTAAACATGTGTTATATATTGCTTTGTTTATATCGTAGGTGGGTTGATGATGCTACTGGTTTAGCACCACCTTGTATTGCAATACTTCGTTCTTGTCATGCATTGGCTGCAAGTCTTACTGCTATCGCAGGAACAGTAAATAGCAATACAGTACCATTGGAAATAGTAGATGTTTGTATTTATTTCATTATTCTTTTAACTATTTGCTATATTAACGTTAAATATTTATTTATTATATATGTATATATTGATATTTATTTAGGTTGCTAGACGTATTCCACCCCGTGTAGATGACGTAGTCAGAAGTTTATATCCACCATTGGATGCAAGACTATTGGAAGCCAGAGTTGCTGCATTGGTATTAGCTGTTACTCATTTAGCATTAGTAACTAAACATGGTGTTCCCAAAAGTCAAGCTAGAAAATTAACTTTCATCGATCAAGCATTGAACGATATGGATTCGCATTTGTTAATATTAAGAAATGCTGCATTAGCACAAGAGGCTGTATGTTCTATTCCAGCTTCTACGTCGGTCTAAATTATTGTTTATGATTGAACAACTACAAATTAGCAGTATTTTTTTTTATAAAGGCACTCTTATTTTTTTAACGATGCCTTTATTGTATTTTATAACGATATTAAGATATTTTAGAAATTTTTCTATATAAACGTTTTATAAAAAATAATCTATTTTATAGATTAACCGTTACGTTTTTTGAGATAATTCGTTTAATAATATAAAACATGTGAATTAATAGATTAATTGATGTGAAAGTAATCTGGTACCTGATAGTAAAATCGAATGAAAAATATAAACTAGGTTTAACACCATCTAGGGAATATTCGTGGAAATTACAGAAAACTTCTTTATCAACGAGAGTTTCTCCATTTCAAATTTAAAATAATATTATTGTTAAATTTGATTAAAATTTTATATGTAAAATATAATTATATTTCAAATGAATTCTGTAAATGTATTACAGAACAGAGATTATGGTTAGAAACTCATGGGATTTGATGAAATATCAAATATGATAAATAATACGTATTGTTATAAATAATGATCAATGATATATTGCAATTAAGATTTTTATGTATAGTTTTAATGTCTTCCATATTACATATATATTTTATAACAATTTACATTGTGCTGCTACTTCATATTGTTGCAATATACTAATGAATAAATCAAATTATTTTTTAAACAAATGTTATTATTTATTTTGTAACTACACTAAGAGTACTGCTATTCTAACACGTCTATTAGAATTAAAAAGAACAAGAAACAAAAATGAACATTAAATTTTAAACATTTTGTATTACTTTTGAGTATCTGTAAAAATTTGAAAATGATTTAATACATTTACAATTTTATTTGCAATGTTAGTAGTTGAAGCGTTTTATATTACCTAGGGGTCCAGGAACGCAATCGAGTTGAAGACAGTCATCTGATAGACTAAAAAAATAAATTCATATTAAAATTATTTTCTATTCAAAGTAAGTTAATGTGTATGTAACGATTAAACCAATGTATATGCGTTGAAATAATCTGAAAAATAATTAAAGTGTATTAGAATAATTAAATAATAGTTAAATATTCGATAGAAGTATCGATTATTGTTTAAAAGAACGGAATATATTTTCGGAGTACCTTTCTCTTCGAAGTACACTTATAGACTGAGCCGTTGTTATTTTATACGATTATATGATAAAGGGTTGGAGATTAAGATAGAAAAGAAAAACAAAATAAAAAGAGACTAAACTTTTCGTAAGGTAGGAACATAAAGGGCATCGTTTGATCCGAGCACACATGCTCCTCCTACTCTCTTCCTTTCTGCTCTTACCTTTTTACACAAACACACACACATACACACATATATATATACACATGCATACACAGAGAAAAAGAGAAGCTATCGAAGGATCGAGAAGCCGCTGTCGGTCCAGCAGCCACTCTCGTTCGAATTTTTCTTTTTTCTCTTCCCGCGTATAATCGAACCCAGCGAGACCACCGCCTGGCATGGCAGATGTCCCAGACAATACTGACAATAATTGCCTGATTTCGTAAAACCTTTTCTATCTTTCTCTTTCTCTCTCTCTCTCTTGCACTCACACTCTTTCTCGTTCATTTGCAGCAGCGAGATAGAAAATCAGAGAAAGAAGGAAAGAAAGAAAGGAAGAGAGAGAGAAACCTGAATTCGACTATCGATATATCAATCTATCGATTATCGAACTATCGATATATATCGAACTTCAATATATCGATTATCGAGCTATCGATATATCGAACTTCGATACATCGATTATCGAACTATCGATATATATCAAACTTCAAAATATCGATTATCGAACTTCGATATATCGATAGTACGATAATCGATATATCGAAGATCGATATATATCGATTATCGAACTATCGATATATATCGAAAATCGAACTATCGATATATATAGAACTATCGATATATCGAACTTTGATATATCGATTATCGAACTATCGATATATATCGAAAATCGAACTATCGATATATATCGAACTTCGATATATCGATTATCGAACTATCGATATATATCGAACTTCGATATATCGATTATCGAACTATCGATATATCGAACTTCGATATATCGATTATCGAACTATCGATATATATCGAACTTCAATATATCGATTATCGAACTATCGATATATATCGAAAATCGAACTATCGATATATATCGAACTTCGATATATCGATTATCGAACTATCGATATATCGAACTTCGATATATCGATTATCGGACTATCGATATATATCGATTATCGAACTATCGATATATATCGAAAATCGAACTATCGATATATATCGAACTTCGATATATCGATTATCGAACTATCGATATATATCGAACTTCGATATATCGATTATTAAACTATCGATATATCGAACTTCGATATATCGATTATCGAACTATCGAACTATCGATATATCGAACTTCGATATATCGATTATCGAACTATCGATATATATCGATTATCGAACTATCGATATATATCGAGCTTCGATATATCGATTATCGAACTATCGATATATATCGAAAATCGAACTATCGACATATCGATTATCGAACTATCGATATATATCGAAAATCGAACTATCGATATATATCGATCCTCGATATATCGATTATCGAACTATCGATATATATCGAAAATCGAACTATCGATATATATCGATTATCGAACTATCGATATATATCAAAAATCGAACTATCGATATATATCGAACTTCGATATATCGATTATCGAACTATCGATATATCGAACTTCGATATATCGATTATCGAACTATCGATATATATCGAAAATCGAACTATCGATATATATCGAACTTCGATATATCGATTATCGAACTATCGATATATCGAACTTCGATATATCGATTATCGAACTATCGATATATCGAACTTCGATATATCGATTATCGAACTATCGATATATATCGAAAATCGAACTATCGATATATATCGAACTTCGATATATCGATTATCGAACTATCGATATATCGAACTTCGATATATCGAAAATCGAACTATCGATATATATCGAACTTCGATATATCGATTATCGAACTATCGATATATCGATTATCGAACTTCGATATATCGATTATCGAACTATCGATATATCGATTATCGAAGTATCGATATATATCGAAAATCGAACTATCGATATATATCGAAAATCGAACTATCGATATATCGATTATAGAACTATCGATATATATCGAAAATCGAACTATCGATATATATCGAACTTCGATATATCGATTATCGAACTTCGATATATCGATTATCGAACTATCGATATATATCGAAAATCGAACTATCGATATATATCGAACTTCGATATATCGATTATCGAACTATCGATATATCGAACTTCGATATATCGATTATCGAACTATCGATATATATCGAAAATCGAACTATCGATATATATCGAACTTCGATATATCGATTATCGAACTATCGATATATCGAACTTCGATATATCGATTATCGAAGTATCGATATATATCGAAAATCGAACTATCGATATATCGATTATAGAACTATCGATATATATCGAAAATCGAACTATCGATATATATCGATCCTCGATATATCGATTATTGAACTATCGATATATCGAACTTCGATATATCGATTATCGAACTTCGATATATCGATTATCGAACTATCGATATATATCGAAAATCGAACTATCGATATATATCGAACTTCGATATATCGATTATCGAACTATCGATATATCGAACTTCGATATATCGATTATCGAACTATCGATATATATCGAAAATCGGACTATCGATATATATCGAACTTCGATATGTCGATTATCGAACTTCGATATATCGATTATCGAACTATCGATATATATCGATTATCTAACTTCGATATATCGAAGTTCGATATATCGATTTTTAAACTTTCGATATATATAGAACTTCGATATATCGATTTTTGAACTATCGATATATATCAAACTTCGTTTGTTTATATCATAGGTGGGTTATGATGCTACTGGTTTAGCACCACCTTGTATTTTTATGTATAGTTTTAATGTCTTCCATATTACATATATATTTTATAACACTTTACATTGTGCTGCTACTTCATATTTTTACAATATACTAATGAATAAATCAAATTATTTTTTAAACAAATGTTATTATTTATTTTGTAACTATACTAAGAGTACTGCTATTTTAACACGTCTATTAGAATTAAAAAGAACAAGAAACAAAAATGAACATTAAATTTTAAACATTTCATATTACTTTTGAGTATCTGTAAAAATTTGAAAATGATTTAATACATTCCATACAATGTGTACCATTTGTAGTACATGTTAAACTTGATGATCAGGTCACATGTACCATAAATGGTATACGCAGACATATTTATTTAATGAGCTGAAAATCAAATGACCTGTATTACAAGTTGGACTTGGCAGGGAACGTGTTAAAAAGGTGCTTTGCAGCTACGTTGTATTCAATCATTTCCTGAAACAAAGTAAAACGACAATTACATTGAAACAATTCTTGTCTGTTCGGTGTGGTATCTGTAAAAATATAAAAGTTATTAAAAAACATTATAAAATAATTAGTTTCTATAGATGAAATGTGGATAAAAGAAAAGGAATAAGAAAAATTATGATATTAATTAGAAAGTTAAATGAAACTAATTACAATTATAATGTTTATGGTAAGCGGTCTTTGGCTAGATTTTACTTGCAATTGAATGTATAGCATATTAAAATATGTTAAACATTATATTGAAAGTAAAATACCATTGCCCGGGTCTAACCACGTGGAGGTAACCGCTTCTGAAGACCCAGGAGGGATGTGCATCCTGAAGATTACCACATCCGAATATAATTCAAAGGAATGAATCTAACTCTTAGGCCCCACCATAAGAGTACCACCATAAAAAAATCTTTAGAATTATTTTTATTATTTTTAAAAAATATTAAAAAATACAAAATGATAAACCATGAGTGTAACCTAAAAATAAATTTAATAAAATCATCGATGTTACCTAAAAGTAACACACTCTAGAATAATTTCAATATATGCACATAAGAAAATTACAAGTTACGAATATTTTATATTGATTAATTTTTAATCTATAAAAAATATAATATAATAAAAATAAATATATATAATATTAGATGGTACCTGTAGAAAAGAAAAACGATATTAGATAATACCTGTAGAAAATAAAAGAAGATATATTAAAAATAACTATCATACACATACGATGATACTAGAAAGAATCAAATAAAAAGAATTAAAATACTTTAATTATTTTTGCAAGTAATTATTTTATATTACCCTTTACCATAATTATAGTCCTCTTATTATCTGCTTCCTATTATTCTTGGATGTAATATTGCATCGTCTTTATAATTCATCCTGTGAATAAAAAAGTAATATAAATAAATTGAAATACAACCCGTTTACCATAACTCAGTCCTCTTCTGGTCCATATTCCTCTCCTTTTGAATACTCCACTATTATGAGAAACCTAAAACAAGAAGAAACCTAAAACAAAAAGAAAAATAAAGAAGTAGGAAAGGAGTGATGGTTGGTGGGATGAAATTCAAGGTAAAGGACATGATTTCTCTCAGTTATTGGAGATAGGAGAAAACCATGGCTCGCGTAGGGCAGGGTCGCATCCCTGAAGTAGACCCTTTCTTTGCGAAGAAACCAAAGAAAGAATCTACCCGCTACCCATTGAAAAAAGAAACTCGAAACGAATCTGAAAAAGAAAAAGAAAAGATTATTTTGAGGAGCTGAAAAGATGCAATGAATGCATCGAAGGGCAAGTTCCCGATGAAAAACCAACCCGATGCACTTACAAGTGCATTAGAATTAATCATATTCTGAAACAAAATAAAATGAAAATTAAGTTACTAATACCTAGAAAAAAAGATATATTAAAAAATATTATAAAATAATTAGTTTCTATGAATAAAATGAATAATGAAGAAAGGTGTGGGGTAATTGGAAATGATAAAATGATATGATATTAAAGTGAGGGGGAATTCTAATTGGGATTGTACTCTATAAAATCAAATTTTTCAAATACTCGATTTATTTTTGGTAATAAAAATCTCTGGTAATTGGTGGTGGTAATTCCAACGATATTCACCTATAACAGAAAGAAAACTATATTAATTACTTCCATTCTTAAAAAACCACTATAAATTATTGACGAGCAAAATAATAAAACAATCAAAATATCAAATGACCAACGAGCTATTCGCAAAAATTCAACCATGCTGTTGAATTTGCAAATAACTCATTGAGTACATAGTTGCCCTCTTGAGCCACAATTAAGTGGGGGCCTCTTCGGCATTTTGCCTCTTCTTTCTTGATGCCTACTGTCGGACATTCCCTACGTGCGAGCATGAAAAGAATCATTGACCAAAAACATCAATCGTTCCCAAAAAGTATTCACATAATTTAGCATGTTACAACGATCAATGATATAGAATCAGAATTGTCCCTGATTCTAAATTATAAAATGAAAAAAAACCCGACCTAACCAACCCTAACACAACCCTGAAAATAAAAATGTGATTAGTAAAACATCCTGAGCTCTTTTTACATTGAAAATAATTATTACCTTTTGATCGAGAGATATTTCTTCGTCGAAAGGAATATTATTAACCATGTAAATTATCAATTCTATTCTAATACCATATCGTTGTAACATGCCAAGTTATGGTCCTACAATTTAGAAACGACTTCAAGACATTTTCACCCAATTACTCTCAACTGCTTATAATACTAATATAAATGAAATACATTTCATATTACAATACCTATGAAATAATTTCATTTATGTTTTTATCATACATACCATTTTGCAAAATAATTCCGATGTTTGTTATAACTCTGTTAAATAATTATTACAAAATAAATTCGCGTTTACCGTTAGCTATCCTAGCTCGTGGACAATCAATGAACTTAGAGTTCATCGACTGTGCACATGTTACACGAGCACATTTAATCGAATGTCCGAGCAGTTAATTAAGCTAGTCCATGACACTTCGCACTTTTATTATCAAATAATAAAAACGAATTGAAATAAATATAATACTAAAAATGTGCAATGTATTTTTTTTGCAATATTTTTATTTAATTAAATTATATCAAACATTTCAAAAAGACTAAATCGCGATAGTGCGAAGTGTTAAACCTGTTATACTTAAAACTAAGTATCAAATTCATCAAAGATTTTGCGAATTTAATTTCGATTATATCTCGTTCGAGATAGAATCGATAAATAAATCTTTCAAATGGTTGCAAATACCTTTGAATCATGATACATATTAAAAATGATAGAATTATCACAAAATAAATGTACGAGTTAAGCATGATAGAATAAAAAGATAAAATTTTGTGACAATTCTATATAAAAAAAACCCGGAGATGGGACTTGAACTATTAAAGTGCAAGTGTACCATGTGCTTTTCCGGGGTCCTACATACTTAAAATTAAAGTTTCACATTCACTCATAGAATACACACATACCCACCCACTCACTCCACGGTTCTCACACACTCCACCAGGGTGCAAAAGCCTACACTAGAGAGCATGCCCCGGGGCACCTCCGTCACCCTAGTTCAACCGCGTATTTCTAAACTTAAATTCTAAAAGGTTACGTACCAGTTGCTGTAATCGTCTATCAAGGCTAGTGATTATTGCAAATAAAACTACTGCAAAAATACAAGTATACACTAGTATATATATGCATACTAGTTATATACGTGTATATTTCCACAAATAAATGTGGGTGACTCTACTATGCAAAACGATTATTAAAAAAAAAAAAAAATTCGTATCGTACGCGTGACTTTACAAGTTATTTTTATTTTAATAACTTTTACAAAAATGCGCGGTATTACACGTATCGCGAACGATGTACAATGCACCACCTACTACGCACACACAGGTGCAATGTACACCGTGCAATCACTAGCACAATGACAGCCGCCAAAGGAAAACTTAAAAACTAATAACCCATGCAATCTTTTTCTCACCCATACGTGTAACACCTGGGTAACACGCATAGATGAGAACGAAGCGTGCATAGGGGGGAAAAAGGGGGTATTAGTATATTAGTTGCTGAAAATCCTAATCTAAAAAATGATTAATACAATGAAATATATATTCTCAAATAAATCTAAGCGGACTATGACTCTACAAGTCTTTAAGACTTTCAAAAAAAAAAGATATTAAAAATTGAAAATAATTAAAAAACCTCGGACGACTCCTTTGATTCAGTTGGCTGTTCTAATTAAAGAACTGGGCTTTTTATAGCCGCCACTTAATTGCCAGAGTCTATCCGTTCGCGAAAGGGGTTTGTCTTCTTGCTCATTTATTTATAATATCGAAATTAATCGCGATTAAATATACTAATTACGAAGCAATGCATGTAAGAAATTTATTACATGCTTTATTGGTACGAAATCGAGTAAATTAATACTCGATTTCACCACTACTAAAACCCGAATCAAACACGTAATAAAAAATAAAAGTGCATTTAAGTAATTTGCACTGTAAATTAAAATGAATTTAGCCGATAAGACAAGAAGACCTATCCTAAACTAATGAAACATACATACAATGAAATATACAGTTTCATGAGCCATTCCAAAAAAGGAATAATCCTTTTTTGGTATAAACTCATGTGCTCGTCAATAATTTTTTTGGTAAAAATTACAACCAGTAGCTCGTGCCGATTGGGACCTTTCATCCTCGGCATGATTGAGCACCGGAGGGACTTTAAATAAAAACTCGCGGTTTAAGAAGTTCTGCGATGGCTCCAAAACACTCCTACTTCGTAGAAAATGGTCCCAGCTGCATCCCTCGTCCACCAGGTCCATCGGAGAATTTCTTGATGCACTTTCCTTGCACTCACACACTCACTCGCGTGACTCTAATAACGCGATAAACGAATATAAGAAACTATAGATGAGTTTCTTATCGCGAAACCGAAATTTGTCTGATACGACGAACAACACTGACTCTACATACGCGTATTATTTGAATTTAATTTACGCCCGCCCGGTCACTGACTCTACTTCACGATCAAAATTGTACTTTTTAATTAATCGAACAAACACTGACTCTACTTTTAAAAAAAACTGCATTGCACGCAGTCAAATGCAAACACACAACAATTTCACTCCCGGTCACTTCACTGACTCTACTTTCGCGAACAGTCTGTACGACTGTTATAAATAAAAAAAACAACTTTATACGAACAAATACACTATTGTAATTAACTGCATTGCTCGCAGTTATAGATGATTCTAAATCCGTGATATAAAAATAATATAATATAAAAGAACAAACAATGACTCTATTTCGCGATAAAAATTTGATTTTAATTATTCGAACAAACACTGACTCTACTTTTACAACTGCATACCGGACAGTTAAAATATCAAAACCCGACACACGTCTTACCTGTGAACAAAAAACAGAAAAACGAAACGATTAGAATCATTGTTATCATTTAAAAATCATATAAAATTATTGTAGAAATGTTTAATACAAAAGTTAACTTACCTTTTCATCTTTTTAGATGATGCCCGACAGGTATCCCCACCTTTAAAGATGACGATGCTGTAGACGGTTCAAACGACGGAGAAACTTTACGTGTTTCTTATCACGAACACGGCACTGACTCTACTTCGCGATTTAATTTGACTTTAATTATTCGAACAAACACTGACTCTAATTTTTATTAACTGCATTGCACGCAGTCAAAAAATTCAAACACTCACACTGCTTACCCTTCTGAAATAAGAAAAAAGTACAAAACGATTAGAATCATTGTTATCATTTCAAAATTATAAGTAATTATTCAATTAAATGTTTAATATCAAAATTAATTTACCTTCTATCTTCAGTGATGAATGCCCGATGGGTCTCCTACCCTTAGGATGACGATGCGCGCGCGTTTCAATCGAATAAAAGAAACTATCGGAGTTTCTTTACCCGAACAAAACCGACATTTTTATATACGACGAACAAACACTGACTCTAATTCGCGATTTTGTTGAACGATGCTAACAAACGATCCCTTCATTGCCAACACGCACGATTGCAATGGTACTCTGAAACAGAAAAATGAAAAAGAACTATTAATATCATCGTCATAATATAAAAAACACATTAAAATTATCATCAAAATGTTTGATAGAAAATTTATACTTACTTGTAGTCTTCAGTGATGAATGCCCGATGGGTTTCCTACCCTTAAGATGACGTTGACCAGTAGATGGTAACGAAAATAAAAAACTATAATAAAGTTTTTTATTACAAACGCGAACGCGAACGCGACCGAGACGTGTTTTAAACCGACCGCACTACACGTCAAAAAATCGACTGAAAGAATGTACATGATTAAAGTTACTACAAAATAAATCGAGTATTATTATGTGAAATATAATATGAAAGTGAATATTATAAGGGAAAACAATGAGAGGAATGTGAATATGATATTAATTAGGAAAATGAAAGAAACCAATTATTATTATAATATTAATGATAAGCGGTCTTTAGCTAGATTTCACTTGCCATGGAATGTAGAGCATATCAAAATATGATAAACATTACACGGAAAGTAATATCCATTGCCCGGGTCTAACCACGAGGAGGTAACCGCTTCTGAAGACCCACGAGGGATGTGCATCCTAAAGATGCTCACATCCGAATATAATTCAAAGGAATGAATCTAACTCTTAGGCCCCACCATAAGAGTACCATCCGACAAATCGTTAAAATTATTATCGAAAATACCAGAGAAAAATTACAATACTAAAAAATACAAAATGATAAACAATGAGTGTAATCTGAAAAGAAATTCAATAGAATCATCGATGTTACTTAAAACTAACACACCCTAGAATAACTTCAACTTATAGAAATACAATCTATATACATTTATATACATAATTTTCAATCTCCATAAAATAAAGTATAATAATTAAAAAGAGTATACAATTATGAATTGTTCCATGGAACCTATAAATAAAGAAAATACATTAAAAATAATGATCACACATGTGCGATGCTACAAAAAGAATTATTTAAAGATACAAATTTTCATTTTATTTATACAAATAATTATTTTATACTATCCTACATTACCAAGTCCACTTCTTGTTCCTTTATGGTCCTCCTTTGGTCCACCTGTGGTCGTTTCCTTACCATAGTCCAATCTGCAACAGAAAACAAAGGGATAAAAAAGAGTTAAAAAAGAAAAGGGATAGGAAAAATGGGGGATGGGTGTAACTTTTAAAGCAAACTTTTCACGATTTTTTTTTTTAAGTGGTTTCCCCCCGATTGGACTAGTCCACTGACTCTAAATTTAGGAGAAACCTACACTACATGTTCAGTCCAACACCGTATACTATTGCGAACTTACGGAAAAGAATCCTTGGGTCCGTCTAACAATTAGCGGAAGATGTTTTCCCTTACAATATAGCTTCAGTTTCCCATGCTAAATGCATATCTATCAATGCATATCAAAAAACCAAAAAAGAAAAAGAAAAAAAAAGACGATAGTTCCAGCTTAAAAGTTAAATGAACATGATTCTATCCTTGGGAATAAGATAGAATCATGGCTCGCGTGGGCAGGGTCGCATACCTGAAGTAAATTCATTGTTCGTAAATGGTACCACCCATTACGAACAAAAAATTTACCCGCTACCCATTGAAACCGCTTCTGAAACAGAAATTTTAATGAATATTAATACAATTTTATTTGCAATGTAAGTAATTGGAGCATATTATATTACCTTCCGATCTAGGAACGCAATTAAGTTAAAGACAGTCATCTGATAAACTAAAAAAATAAATTCATATTAAAATTATTTTCTATTCAAAGTATGTTAATAGGTATGTAACGTTTAAATTAATGTATATGCGTTGAAACAATCTGAAAAATAATTAAAGTATATTAAAATAATGAGATATTATTAATTAATTGATAGAAGTATCGATTATTATTTAAAAGTACGGAATATATTTTCGGAGTACCTTCCTCTTCGAAATGCACTAATAGACTAAGCTGTTGTTCTCTAAAACAAAACATTGATTAGAAAGTTGTTTATATGACTTCATACATGTTGATCATGTGTGCAACGGTAATTATAATTCTAATAAAGAAAATTCAATATTATAACGTACAGATTTTATTATTTTATTTATTCTAAAGTAAGTATTTTATTGTTCATGCGCAGTGATGACTTCAAGTACAAATATTTTCTGTAATATAAGTAAAGTGTATTAGAATAATTAAATAATTATTAATTATCAATGCAAGTGTCTATTGTTTTCTAAAACCTCGGAATATATGATATAATTACCGTTATCTTTGAAATCTATCGTGAAACTGGGCTATTTTATTCATGAAATTTCACCATAAGAGTGGGTGACAGTTATCTGATAAACTGAAAAAATAAATTCATTTTAAAATTATTTTCTATTCAAAGTACGTTAATGTGTATGTAACGTTAAAACCAATGTATATGCGTTGAAACAATCTGAAAAATAATTAAAGTGTATTAGAATATTAAAATAATTATTAAATAATCGATAGAAGTATCCATTATTGTTTAAAAGTACGGAATATATTTTCGGAGTACCTTCCTCTTCGAAATGCACTAATAGACTGAGCTGTTGTTCTCTAAAACAAAACATTGATTAGAAAGTTGTTTATATGACTTCATATATGTTGATCATGTGTGCAACGGTAATTATAATTCTAATAAAGAAAATTCAAAATTATAACGTTTAGATTTTAACATTCTTTTTATTCTAATGTAATTAATTTATTATTCATGCGCAGTGATGACTTCGAGTGTTAAATTATGCTGTAATATAAGAAGGGTGTGTTAGAATATTAAAATAATTGTTAATTAATCGATAGAAGTATCGATTATTATTTAAAAGTACGGAATATATTTTCGGAGTACCTTCCTCTTCGAAATGCACTAATAGACTGAGCTGTTGTTCTCTAAAACAAAACATTGATTAGAAAGTTGTTTATATGACCTTATATGTGTTGATCATGTGTGCAACGGTAATTGTAATTCTAATAAAGAAAATTCAATATTATAACGTACAGATTTTATTATTTTATTTATTCTAAAGTAAGTATTTTATTGTTCATGAGCAGTGATGACTTCAGCGGGTAGAATTTTCATCTGCAAGAATATCATATGGAAATTATTTTCTATTCAAAGTATGTTCATGATAATTTAATATGGTTAAACAAATTTATATATGTTTAAACAATCTAAAATATGAAGATAATATATTAGAGTATTATAATAATTGTCAATTATTAGAAGAAAGTGTGTATTGTTGTTTAAAAGAACGGAATATAGGTCAGGAGTACCGTCTTCTTCGAAATCAGCTGTTAAACTAGGTCATTGTCCTCTATGAAAATTTCTTTCATTCAATGTTGTTGATATGACTTTCCGAACGTTGCGCATGTGCGTAACTAAAATAATCAACCTAATTAATAGAATTTAAGATGAAAACGTTCAAATTTGTATTTTTTTGCATTTTTATGTAATTATTTTATCGCTCATGCGCAGTGATAACTTTGAGGAGTAGATTTTTCATCTGCAAGAATATTACATGGAAGTTATTAATTAGGAAGTTAAAAAGAAACTAATTACAATTATAATGTTTATTGTTTAAGCGGTCTTTGGCTGGATTTTACTTGCAATGGAATGTAAAACATATCAAAATATGTTAAACATTACATGGAAAGTAAAATACCATTGCCCAGGTCTAACCACGAGGAGGTAACCGCTTCTGAAGACCCACGAGGGATGTGCATCCTAAAGATACTCACATCCGAATATAATTCAAAGGAATGAATCTATCTCTTAGGCCCCACCATAAGAGTACCATCCGAAAAATTGTTAAAATTATTATCGAAAATACCAGAGAAAAATTTCAATACTAAAAAATACAAAATGATAAACAAGGAGTGTAATCTGAAAAGAAATTCAATAGAATCATCGATGATAAATGGTACCACCCTTTACGAACAAAAAATTTATCTGCTACCCATTAAAACCGCTTCTGAAATAGAAATTTTAATGAATATTAATACAATTTCATTGGCTATCTAAGTAATTGGAGCATTTTATATTACATTTCGATCCAGGAATGCAATGAAGTTAAAGACAGTCATCTGATAAACTGAAAAAATAAATTCATTTTAAAATTATTTTCTATTCAAAGTACGTTTATGTGTATGCAACGTTAAAACCAATGTATATGTGTTAAACCAATCTGAATAATAATTAAAGTGTATTAGAATAATAAAATAATTGTTAATTAATCGATAGAAGTATCACTTATTGTTTAAAAGTACGGAATATATTTTCGGAGTACCTTCCTCTTCGAAATTCACTTATAGACTGAGCCGTTGTTCTTTAAAACAAAACATTGATTAGAAAGTTGTTTATATGACTTGTTTTTATGTTAAAAATGTGTCCATCGTTAATTATAATTCTAATAAAGAAAATTCAAGATTACAACGTCTGAATTTTAACATCCTTTTCATTCTAACGTAATTATTTTATTGTTCATGCGCAGTAATGAGATTCCAAGTGTTAAATTATTGGTAATGTAAGTAGAGTGTACAAGAATATTAAAATAATTGTTAAATAATCGATAGAAGTATCAATTATTGTTAAAAAAAACGAAATATATTCTCGAAGTACCTTCGTCTTCGAAATACACTTAAAGACTAAGCCGTTGTTCTTTGTAAAAAAATTATCTTTAGAAAGGTATGATATTTCCTTTCAATTGCAGACTTGTTTGAAATCGACATATTGTGAGATAGTAGAAACCTGCATTAAAAAATAAAATATGCATTATAACAAAAATAATTTTATCCTGAAATAAAATAAAATAAATATTACAGTAAAAGATTTCTTGTTTTATCGGTGTAATGCCTGTAACATTATAAAAGTTATTAAAAAACATTATAAGGTAATTAGTTTCTGGAGATGAAATGGATAGAAGGAGCCAAGGAAAGGAATAAAAATATGTTCATTGGAAAATTACAGAAACTAATTACAATTATAATGTTTATGGTAAGCGGTCTTTGGCTGGATTTTGCTTGCAATGGAATGTAAAACATATCAAAATATGTTAAACATTACATGGAAAGTAAAATACCATTGCCCAGGTCTAACCACGAGGAGGTAACCGCTTCTGAAGACCCACGAGGGATGTGCATCCTAAAGATGCTCACATCCGAATATAATTCAAAGGAATGAATCTAACTCTTAGGCCCCACCATAAGAGTACCATCCAAAAAATAATTAAAATTATTATCGAAAATACCAGAGAAAAATTTCAATATTAAAAAATACAAAATGAAAGACAAGGAGTGTAATCTGAAAAGAAATTCAATAAAATCATCGATGATACTTAAAACTAACACACCCTAGAATAACTTCAACTTATAGAAATACAATCTATATACATTTATATACATAATTTTCAATCTCCATAAAATAAAGTATAATAATTAAAAAGAGTATACAATTATAAGTTGTACCATGGAATCTATAAATAAAGAAAATACATTAAAAATAATTATCAAACACGTTCGACGCTAAAAGGAGAATTATATAAAGATGCAAATTTTCATTTTATTTATAGAAATAATTAATTTATACTATTCCATATTACCAAGTTCACTTCTTGTTCCTTTATAGTCCTCCTTTGGTCCACTTGTGGCCGTTTCCTTACCATAGTTCAATCTGCAACAGAAAACAAAGGGATAAAAAAGAGTTAAAAAAGAAAAGGGATAGGAAAAAGGGGGAATAGGTATAACTTTTAAAGCGGAACTTTTCACGATTTTTTTTAAAGTGGTTTCCCCCCGATTGGACTAGTCCACTGACTCTAAATTTAGGAGAAACCTACACTAAATGTTCAGTCCAACACCGTATACTATTGCGAACTTACGGAAAAAAATCCTTGGGTCCGTCTAACAATTAGCGGAAGATGTTTTCCCTTACAATGAAGCTTCAGTTTCCCATGCTACATGCATATCTATCTATGCATATCAAAAAGCCGAAAAAGAAAAAAAAGGAAAAAAGAAATAAAGACGGTAGCTCCAGCTTAAAAGTCAAATGAACATGATTCTATCCTTGGGAGTAAGATGGAATCATGGCTCGCGTGGGCAGGGTCGCATACCTGAAGTAAATTCTTTATTCGTAAATGGTACCACCCATTACGAACAAAAAATTTACCCGCTACCCATTGAAACCGCTTCTGAAACAGAAATTTTTAATGAATATTAATACAATTTTATTTGCAATGTAAGTAATTGGAGTATATTATATTACCTTCCGATCTAGGAACGCAATCAAGTTGAAGACAGTTATCTGATAAATTAAAAAAATAAATTCATATTAAAATTATTTTCTATTCAAAGTATGTTAATAGGTATGTAACGTTTAAATTAATGTATATGCATTGAAACAATCTGAAAAATAATGAAAGTATATTAAAATAATGAAATAATTATTAATTAATTGATAGAAGTATCGATTATTATTTAAAAGTATGGAATATATTTTCGGAGTACCTTCCTCTTCGAAATGCACTAATAGACTGAGCTGTTGTTCTCTAGAACAAAACATTGATTAGAAAGTTGTTTATATGACTTCATATGTGTTGATCATGTGTGCAACGGTAATTATAATTCTAATAAAGAAAATTCAATATTATAACGTACAGATTTTATTATTTTATTTATTCTAAAGTAAGTATTTTATTGTTCATGCGCAGTGATGACTTCAAGCACAAATATTTTCTGTAATATAAGAAGGGTGTATTAGAATATTAAAATAATTGTTAATTAATCGATAGAAGGATCGATTATTATATAAAAGTACGGAATATATTTTTGGAGTACCTTCCTCTTCGAAAAGCACTAATAGACTGAGCTATTGTTCTCTAAAACAAAACATTGATTAGAAAGTTGTTTATATGACTTCATATATGTTGATCATGTGTGCAACGGTAATTATAATTCTAATAAAGAAAATTCAATATTATAACGTTTGGATTTTAACATTCTTTTTATTCTAATGTAATTAATTTATTGTTCATGAGCAGTGATGAGTTCGAGTGGTAAATTATGCTGTAATATAAGAAGGGTGTATTAGAATATTAAAATAATTGTTAATTAATCGATAGAAGTATCGATTATTGTTTAAAAGTACGGAATATATTTTCGGAGTACCTTCCTCTTCGAAATGCACTAATAGACTGAGCCGTTGTTCTCTAAAACAAAACATTGATTAGAAAGTTGTTTATATGACTTCATATATGTTGATCATGTGTGCAACGGTAATTATAATTCTAATAAAGAAAATTCAATATTATAACGTACAGATTTTATTATTTTATTTATTCTAAAGTAAGTATTTTATTGTTCATGCGCAGTGATGACTTCAAGCACAAATATTTTCTGTAATATAAGTAAAGTGTATTAGAATAATTAAATAATTATTAATTATTAATGCAAGTGTCTATTGTTTTCTAAAACCTCGGAATATATGATATAATTACCGTTCTCTTTGAAATCTATCGTGAAACTGGGCTATTTTATTCATGTAATTTCACCATAAGAGTGGGTGACAGTTATCTGATAAACTGAAAAAATAAATTCATTTTAAAATTATTCTCTATTCAAAGTACGTTAATGTGTATGTAACGTTTAAACCAATGTATATGCGTTGAAACAATCTGAAAAATAATTAAAGTGTATTAGAATATTAAAATAATTGTTAATTAATCGATAGAAGTATCGATTATTATTTAAAAGTACGGAATATATTTTCGGAGTACCTTCCTCTTCGAAATTCTCTTATAGACTGACCCATTGTTCACTAAAACAAAACATTGATTAGAAAGTTGTTTATATGACTTCATATATGTTGATCATGTGTGCAACGGTAATTATAATTCTAATAAAGAAAATTCAATATTATAACGTTTGGATTTTAACATTCTTTTTATTCTAATGTAATTAATTTATTGTTCATGCGCAGTGATGAGTTCGAGTGTTAAATTATGCTGTAATATAAGAAGGGTGTATTAGAATATTAAAATAATTGTTAATTAATCGATAGAAGTATCGATTATTATTTAAAAATACGGAATATATTTTCGGAGTACCTTCCTCTTTAAAATTCACTAATAGACTGAGCCGTTGTTCTTTAAAACAAAACATTGATTAGAAAGTTGTTTATATGACTTCATATATGTTGATCATGTGTGCAACGGTAATTATAATTCTAATAAAGAAAATTCAATATTATAACGTTTAGATTTTACCATTCTTTTCAATCCAATGTAATTAATTTATTGTTCATGCGCAGTGATGACTTCGAGTGTTAAATTATGCTGTAATATAAGTAAAGTGTATTAGAATAATTAAATAATTATTAAATAATCGATAGAAGCATCGATTATTGTTTAAAAGTATGGAATATATCTCTGGAGTACCTTCCTCTTTGAAATTCACTTATAGACTGAGCCGTTGTTCTTTAAAACAAAACATTGATTAGAAAGTTGTTTATATGACTTCATATATGTCGATCATGTGTGCAACATTAATTATAATTCTAATAAAGAGAATTTAATATTATAACATTATAATTTTAGTATTTTTTGTATTCTAATGTAATTATTTTATCATACCTTTCGCAGTGATGACCTCGAGGATTAAATTGTCCTGTAATTTAAGTAGAGTACATAAAAGTATTCATATAATTGTTAATTTTGATGGATACATTATCAATGTAAACGGTGCTTTTCTTTATTATTTTTATACAGGAGTAAAATAGTGTTAAAATAAAGTTTCGTAAAATATTTTAATAATAAGGTTCTAATAAGAAACATTTAGTTACAAGGTTTATAATAATAAGAAACATTGAATTATATATAAGTAATAATTATAATCGCTATTTCGAGTTACATGGTTTTAAGAATAAGAAACATTTATTTTTATAAATAGTTATTAAAGATTATTTAGATTATAAGTAGTCATTGATAATTATTTAATTCTAAGTGGTTATCTAAGTAATGTGTTTCTCCTTTCTGGTTTTTTAAATAAACATAAGTTACTACTTTCGAATAATTTAATTTCGTTGATAAGATTGAAACGATTGTTAAATTTCGATTGATTTTTAATCTATTTCTATATATAAATTTAGATTTGTTTTTTTTTTTTTTTCTAAAAGAAAAGAAAGTTCTTCAACAACATAAACCCTACTTTTACTTTTCCTCGTGGTATTATTCATTTACATACATATATACACACATTGATCAAATAAAATAATATAAAAGTAGTTTCATCATAAACCCATATGGGTTTTTAAAACCAGCAATCTTTTAATGATCATATCAAAATGATCGATATTATATTCGATAGAATATAAATCATGTACTTTGTAAGAAACAATGAAGTATTTTTATATATTTTTGTAATAATATATATATATATTATAACTTCATATATTTCTATCGAATAGAACATCAAGCTTATGATTGTTTAAAATATAAATTATTATTTAAGATTCGATGAAGATAAAAATCAATGTCTGATAAAAATTAATTTCCATTATTTACTTTTTGTTTTTATATTACTACATGATTTTATATAGTTTATATAAGATTTAGGAATTCGTAAACATTAATAGGTTATGTTAAAAATAAGAAAATAGAGAATAGATTAAATTTAAAAGAATTTAATATATCATTTTTATAATTAATTGGATTTTTTTCTATGATTAGTATTGCTTATTATTATTATTATTATTATATATAGAACTCTTCGAAGCATCAATTTGAAACATTTAGATATTACAAGTCATACTTTTTTCTTTTTTTTTTTTTTTTCTTAATATATATATAATTTATTTTTGTGTAAGTCATATAATGCAATTTTGCAAGAAAAAATTATCTAACACATTTGTATCATTCATAAGTGATTTTTATAATGTTCAATACACAAATTGATTATTTGTTTTGAATAATAATACTAATGATACTTTGTTGTAGAAAAAGCACCAAAAAGAAAGAGGGTGTGGGGTGGGGTGGGGGATAACTTATTATCGATGAAAAATTAAACTGCACGGTGTGAAAGAAAGAGAAAAAATAGTTTCACATTACATTAAAAATTAATGGCCGCAGATATTATATATATATATATATACTTGTAGTATATTTCACATAATGTATTAGTTTTAAATAAATTAACTAAATAATCTCGTGTCACTGATACGCTACATAGCAGCATAATTTTAGTGACGATAATTTATCAAGACAGTTGGTAAAATTTTCAAATAAGAAAGAGAGATAGATAGAAAAAGTGCTCTGGATAAAACGAGAAATGTAATATATATATATTCATATATATATATATATGAATAATAAAGGGCGTTGCATTATTTTCCTCTATTGATAAAATCCTTTTGTCTTTTCTGATTATCGTTAAGAACTTTGTTTTTAAGATGTTCCTTGTAATTCAAAATATTACCACTCCATTTTGTAACTGCTCCATTTTCACATACCCATATCTCTTCTGCAACCTATTAAAAATAATTAAACAATAATATTTATTATGTATACAATATATGTATATAAAATATAAATAAGAAAATAATGTTATTTGAAGTTTGCTTAGAAATATACTATATAATTATAACTTGGTTTAAAATAATATATAAATAAACTAGGGGTGCCACGTCACGCGTTGCTGTGGCTCACAATCAGTCCGATACATACTTCAATAAAATAATATTGCGATTATAAATTGAGATATAAACTATCCTATCTTTCAAGTTGGATGAAATTGCACAGAGTGTGCAAAATTTCAGTAAAATCGGTTCAGTAGTTGAAAAGTCCATTGCGAACAAACAACGTGACATGTAATAAAAAGTATCTCTCTAAGCGAATATTAAATTATTTTCTTTACTTACTTGATTTATCAGTCTAAAATCGTGAGATACTAGCACCATTCCTCCATCAAAATCATTAATAGCTTCCGCAAGTGCATCTATTGTTTCCATGTCAAGATGATTGGTAGGTTCATCAAGAAGTAACAAATGCGGAACTTGCCATGCTAACCAGGCAAATACTACTCGACAACGTTGACCATCGGATAGTTGACGAATAGGACATACCTATAAAACAATTAATGTATTTGATTCTTTCTTCTTGTTTTTTTTTTATTTATTTTTACATTCATTTGCATACTTGTTGTCGTCCAGTAAGTCCATAACGACCAATAATTTTTCTCATTTCTTCTCGTTCTTTAACATCAGGGAAAGCTTTCATCATATAATCCAATGGAGAAATATCTAAATCTAAAAGTTCGTGTAAATGCTGGTGATATCTTCCTATACGTAGATGACTGTTTTTACGAATCATACCACTTGTAGGCACCAACTGTAAAACAAAATAATATTTATTAAGTAAAATATGTATATATATGAATATATTATGTTTGAAACGTTTAAACTTACATCTCCGTAAAGTAGTTTCAATAATGTACTTTTTCCTGCACCATTGGGTCCAACTAAAGCGAGCCTAGTATCCAAATCAATACCAAATTCCAAATTTTTGTATATCCAGGGTGAATTTTCATTATAACGGAAGCTAACATTTTGAACCATGATAACAGGTGGTGGAATAGTTCCACAGGATGGGAAATAAAAGTTCAATGTTTTATCATTAACTACTTTTTCCGTAAGACCTTGGGCTACCATTTTTGCTAAAGTTTTCTCTTTCGATTGAGCTTGTCTGGCTAATTTAGCAGAACCGTGCCCAAATCTTGCAATATAATTCTTCATATGTGCAATTTGATCTTGTTCCCAATTATACTGTTTAGCTTGATTTTCTAATAATTCCATTCTGATAACATTATTATTAATATTAATTATTACATAATCATAAAACAAAAACAAAAAAAGAATAAATTTTGATAACATTTATTTTTACCTTGTTTTAATAAATGCTTCATAATTTCCTGTATAATATTTCAATTGTTTCTTATTGACATGTATAATATTTGTACAAATGCCATTAAGAAAATCTTGCGAATGCGAAATGATAACTAAAATTCGTTTATACGTTTTCAATTCTTCTTCCAACCATACACAAGCGTCAAGATCTAAATGATTAGTTGGTTCATCGAGTAATAATAAATGAGGCTTCACGTATAATGCTCTATATAAATATTCAATGATTAGAATCCAATTAACATTAATTATATATTATTAATGATAAATATTAGTTTTACCTAGCAAGAGCTATACGCATGCGCCATCCTCCAGAAAAATCCTTAGTGGCAGTTTTTTGCATTTGAGCAGTAAAACCTAAACCGTGTAAAATATGAGCAGCACGAGCTTCCGCAGTATCAGCAGCCATGTCATCCAATCGTTCATACACATCCATTAATTGTTCCTGTAAAAATATTAACATACAAGAATGAACAAGAAATTGATTATTACATTTTATGAATCATGCATATAATAAAATGATTATAAACCTGAGCATCTTCTTCATCACAATCAATCAATTCTTCTGCAAGCTTTTCTAACCTAACTCTTTCCTCATCAACTTCCATGACACATTCTAAAGCAGTTTTATTACTAGCAGGCATTTCTCTGGTCAAGTGAAAAATATCTATTTGATCTGGTATAGGAACTTCACGATTTCCAAGTACCGCTAACAAAGTTGATTTTCCTGAACCATTAAGACCAAGTAAACCATAACGTCTTCCACAATTTAATTCCAACATTGTATCTTGCAATAATTCGCAGCCATGAAATGTTATAGAAAAGTTAGATATCTTGATGTCTCTGCTTCGTGGATGTGAAGCCAATGATCCAGTGCATGAACGTGCTTCTGCATTGAGTCTTGCATCTGCTTCAAGCTTTAAGCATAATGCCTCTATAAAAAACATTATTGTATTATGTAGTATGTGTTTTCAAGTTAAATAAATATTAATACTTAACCTAATTATAAAACGTATCAAAAAAAGGTTATACCTTCTACGCTAATAGTTGTTCCATTAGTTCCATTTTCAACAGATTCTTCAGATGCAATATTTTGATCTTTGCCATCTTCTGCACCTTTAGTTTGATTGTTAATTGGTTTCTTGCCCGATTGCCTTGCTTTTGCAGCCTCTTTCTTTTTTTGCTGTTGTTTCTTTTTCGCGTCGGACGGCATTTTTTTTTTATCTGTAACTTTAAACGATAATATTTTTTTTTTTTTAGTTAATAAAAAAAACAATTCATTTTATATATATATATATATATATATGAATATAAATTTAAATAAATAGTTTATTTTTCTATTAAAAAAATTCGTGTTATATAAGACGTAGGTTAGAAAATTGATAGCACATGTGCAAAACGTGAAATAGATGATTTCTAAATAAAGTGTTTGAAAGATTCGCCATCGTCTTTAAACGGCTACGTTTGTCGAAGCAAGAGAGAGAGACACGAAGGAACAGACGAGAAGGACAACGTATATTTTGTCAAAGGGGGAAAAAGAAAGAGCATTTATTTCTATCTATTTAAGTATTCATTGCAAATTATTTCTAACACTTATGGATTATTTATTGAAACTATGATGTTAGTATATTTTTGATATATATAATATTGGCAAAGATTTGATAAAAACTCACCTAATTGTGCGCCAAAAAAATGAATGATTCTTGCAACACAGAACACACGTGCACGGATAAAGGCAAAGCCATCAAGTGGAAAAATTAGTTGTTAAAATGACTCATAGGTGGTAGTAGTTGATATCTGAAAAAATTTGCAACGATTATTGGAAAAGGATTAAAGAAGAAAGAGAGTTTTACAACATGTTTTTATTTTGATAAAATGTGTTGAAGTATTAAATGTCAGATTAGATTTGACGTTTGAGAGTAAGTAAGTGACGTTTGTTACAAATGTCAATGTTGTTAATTATAATTTGATAATTAATTTGATATATGGTGTCTGATGTGTTTAATATACTTAATTTAATTTCATATTTTGTAATATGCATTTCTTGAATACTCTTGACATCTGATATATTATGTAATTTGCATATTATTTAATTTTTATATCAATATTTAAATATTCGTGCGGTATTGTAAATGTGTTGGTAAAACAGTTTCTTACCATATTATATCACAAAATATTTATACACTTGAGATATATATAAGTAATTAGACATATTTATTAAAAAAGAAACATTTATTAATAAAAATATTGAACAAATATAATTTATTGATCGAATTAATAAATAACAGTACTAGTTAAATATAAATAATGATATAATAAAAAGCTATTTAAGAAACTAACCTTTATTTTAATATTGATATGCACGAGCGCTATGCATACTAGCACTGTCGATAAACTAGTTTATTACTATACGATATCACATAATCGATACACATATTGACATGCACGAGCGCCATCTATACTAGTACTGTCGATAAACTAGTTTATTACTATACGATATCACATAATCGATACACATATTGACATGCACGAGCGCCATCTATACTAGCACTATCGATAAATTAGTTTATTACTATACGACATCACATAATCGATACATATATTGAAATGCACGAGTGCCATCTATACAAGCACCGTCGGTAAATTAGTTTTTACCTTTTAGTAAGTAAATTACCATCCAACACACATGATCAATACATATATATAAATATACTTAAAATATATATATTATGTGACAAGATATTTGTATTAATAAATGCTTTCTTTTTTCAATAAAAATTTATGAATAGAATGAAAAAAAATAATAATGACCGAATTAATAAATAAATACAAATAATGATATTACGAAATGAGTATTTATTAAAAAATGTAAAACAAAGAACGGATTATTAATGAAAGAATATATATATATATATATACATTTATGAAATTAATAATAGAAGACTTAATTGTGTAACTCTTATTGATATTTTTATGAAAAGATAAGAAGTATCTAGAGAATTGGCATAAAACCGCAAAGGAAAATCGTTCTTCTAACATTTCTTCAGCCAATAATTTGCAATTCGTTTCTACTACAGCCTCCGCAAGTAGCAAGGATACATTAGCAATGCATTTCTGTGTTGCCTACGTAAGTAGGAATGTGTCATCGTAGATTTAAGAATAATTCGCCTTCGTTATTATTATTAATGAAGCAATGAAATCACACGCTGACATTGTACGTATTAGGATCAAGATAAAAGGAAACTAACGAAAACTAAAACTGAACTTTTCAATGAATATTTTCAAAGAGTAAGTATATCTCAATAAAAAGATAGAGATAGGTAGATAAAGAGAGAGAGAGAGAGAGAGAGAGAGAGAGAGAGAGAAAAAGGAGAGAACAAGATAAAATGATAACATAGTGATTAGATTATTACGAAATTGAATTAGTTTGAAATTATATAAAATTATAATGGTAACGATTAAACGTGTGACAATTTTATCTTGAGATATCATTTGTCTGCTTGAATAACTCGTAAACGTCATATACTAATAACTAAAGAAGTTGTGTAATTCAGTGGGTGGCTGCCTTTCTCTGCTATAGCTAGGTTTAACGTTGATCTTATACATATATGTACAGGGTGTCTTATTTTTAATAACACGATTAAATAATATCTTTTATTTTATACTTTTTTGTAAAGGAAAGATTTTCAATTACGTTTGTAAGGTTTTGAGGACTTTACGTTGTTACGTATACTTCAAAGTTTAATTTCAAGTAAAGTTGTATAAATAATTAATTAAATAATTCAATTATTTGTCTTGTTTTTCTATATCTATTTATTTATAGAGTATTGTTAATAAATATTTGAAATTTGTATTAATTATTTAAAAAGACAATGATCATTAATTTGTATTATATAGTTTTTTAATTTTTAAAATGTTATAATAAGTATAATAAATAAATAAATAAATAATTTATTTAATAAATTATTTTATATTATTTATATTATTAATTTATAAATTATTTATTTAATAATTTATTTATTTATTAGATTTATTATAATATACTTATACAAGTATAATATACTTATTAATAAAAATAATATAATAATAATAATAATAATAAGATATAAATATAATAATAATAAAAAATCAATTGTTATATCTTCCATACCTTGACAAAAGTATTTTCTATAAAAAAAAAAAAATAATTTTGAAATATATTATACAAATTGTTTTATAAAGCATTTGTTTATATAATATTTTCTTACAATTGAAAATATTAGTATGTTCGTATTATTTAAAATGATACACCTTATATAAAAGAAAAGCAGTGATTTTTAAGAATTCAGTTCAGGATTCAAATTAAAGAAGAAAAAGAAGAAGAAGAATAAGAAGAAGAAGAAACAAAAGAAAGAAAAGAAGTCATATCCTGTAGTTGAGTTTTTGGGGGTAAAATGGAAAGGAAGAATTTAGGTTTGTTTTTTTATTTTATTTTAAAAGAAATTTGGTTAAATTTGTAATAAAGTCAGACAACGTATAGAATTTGCTTGTAATTGTTCTCTTTTTCTTGAAAGGAATTTGTAAGTATACGTGTGCACCACTTTTACTCTCCAATCGGTTCGAGTCGATCGAAAGTTGACTACTTCTGTTCTTTTACTTTGAAGCGAATTCGAGCAAAGGTAACAAGAGGTATAATGAGTGAATTGTCGCGAAGGTCGGCGTTCACTTTTTCCTCCTGTATATTCTTCTTTCGAAACAACTCCTTGATTCCCTCTTACCTTTCTTTTTCCCAAAGTTTCAGTTTCGATCGAGACATATTAAGGTCGTATAAGATTCGGAATGTTATAACCTTGGATTTATTATATATATAATATATAGTACAAGATATATACTTATGGTAACAAAAAAATATATTATAATATAATTTATAACTATAAGTATTATAGTCTAAGTTAGAAAATATTTCATTTATTTTGTTGAGTATAAATTATTGTACATAATAATATAAGTATAGTATAACTATATTTGTATATTACTATATTATTATATTTTGATTTATTTTATATTATATTATTATATATATGTATTATGTATTATATGTATTACTATATTATTATATGACTATACTTATAATAGTATATATTATAATATTTATAATATATATTATAAGGTATTTATAAAAATATAAAGTGTGTTGGAATTATTATATATAGTAAATAGTATAAGATATATACTTATGTAATATATTACAATATAATTTATAACTATAAGTTTTATAATCTAAATTATGAAATATTTCATTTATTTTGTTGAGTATTAATTATTGTACAATAATATATTAGTATAATTATATTTATATTACTATATTAATATATTTATTTATTTTATATTATATTACTATATATATGTATTATGTATTATATGTATTACTATATTATTATATATTATATTATTATATGACTATGCTTTAGTATATATTATAAGGTATATTTAAAAATATATAGTTGGAATTATGATATATAGTATATAGTATAAGATATATACTTATGTAATATATTATAATATAATTTATAATTATAAGTTTTGTAATCTAAGTTATGAAATATTTTATTTAATTTGTTGAGTATAAGTTATTACCTAATAATATAAGTGTAGTATAATTATATTTGTATTACTATATTATTATATAACTATACTTATAATAGTATATAATATAATATTTATAATATATAATAAGGTATATACATAAGGTATATATACAAATATAAAGTTGAAATTATATATATGATATATAGTATATAGTATAAGATATATACTTATATAATATATTAGAATATAATTTATAACTATAAGTTATAGTCTAAGTTATAAGATATTTCATTTATTTTTCCTTTGTTTTTTATTGATAATTAATCTTATTCTTAATTGCAAAATTATTTTTTACACATTCTACAATAGTAACGAATAATTTCAAACGTGATTTAGATAAAACCTTCTGTTTCGATTAGTCAAGTAGTTTTTTTTTTTAATTTTATTTTTTGTCATCGTATAAGAAATAGAAACTCAAAGTCAGCATATTCGTCATATTTTAATTGTTTTTTTTTTTTCTTTTTTTTTTATCGTAAAGATAATAATGTTTGTGCAAAAGTTCGTATAATTATATACAATTTAAGGTAAAAAATTGTATAAAATAAATTTACAAATTGTTTAAATTAATTTTCTTTCAAATAGTTCAAATTTCGATTTGAACGATTCACACCACGTTTAAATTCATTCATTCATATGCTAATTGTTGAATAAATAATTAATTAAATGAATTCAGTTTATTTTTACGATGATGATAAGATGAATTGTACAATTATTGAATTGAAAAGAATAATTTGTTTATTATGTCATGATGTAAAAAATGTTAATTACTTTCCAAACAATTTAATTACTGTATTTAAAATGTTGTAACGCATATTTCCGTGTAATCTTTTTCTTTTCATTTGTTGTTTAGACTATTATAAAGGATATTTTTGAAAGTATAGTTTTTATCATTTAATGTTACAATATTATACACCGTTGTCAATGATATTATATATTTTATCTATCATGTAACTTGCGTAATAGACGATCATTGGCCAACTACTTATTCACAGTGGTATACGATACTACTGACCGATCCACATCTAGTCTGGTTTTATTTGTTTATTTTTCTTTACATTCCCTCTTACGCCTTTAAATATATATATAATATATAACTGAAAGTGTAAGTATATAACTATGTATGTATTTTACATAGTCACCTTTTTCTTTCCAAGTGAAGTGATAATTAGAAAAATGAAGAAGTTGAATGAACTATTGCAGGTGTTTGTCGAGTTTACATGATTTTAATGAGAAGTATTAACATTTTGTCAATTTAGTATTTTTCAATCAGATATTATGTTTATTTGTTATAAAAAAACAATGTACAATAATTGAGAATTCATGTTAAACAATATGTTGTTTTCTTTTGAAGTGATAATTAGAAAAATGAAGAAGTTGAATGAACTATTGCAGATGTTTGTCGAGTTTACATGATTTTAATGAGAAGTATTAACATTTTGTCAATTTAGTATTTTTCAATCAGATATTATGTTTATTTGTTATAAAAAAACAATGTACAATAATTGATACTTCATGTTAAACAATATGTTGTAGATAATATTAATACAAACTCAACCTATATATATCTATATATATATGTTATAATATTTAACTGGATATTTAACATATGCATATATACTTTATATAGTATATATAGTATGTATATAGTGTAATATATACTACATTATACTATACTATATTATAATAAATAAATAAAAGTATATATTGCATTATATATATATACTGTATGTAGTGTATATAGTATATTATACTATACAGTATTATACTATAACTACACTATATGTATACTACACTATACATATAATGTAATATATACTATAATATAGTATATAATACAGTATATATTACAATACTATACTATAATAATTACTATAATATAGTATATATCACACTATTCATATAGTGTAATAAAAATATATACTATTAATATATATATATATATAGATAGATAGTGTACTTTTTATTAATTTCTTACAATGTTATAATATATTTGAAATTGATAAATTTTTAAATAAATTAATTTATCAATTAATTTTTTAATAACTTATTTAATTTTTAAATTTATTCTAGTATTATTTGTTAAATGTTTGGAATATTAAACATACATTGTTAGACTTTGGGGTTCTATAATTTTGATGGAAAAATAAATACAAAAATAAATTATTGAAATATTCGTTAGATTCTTATCAATATTCTCATAAAATTTATGTTAAATAGAAAATATCGATATTTATAATAACATAACAATAATAACAATTAAATTAAATGTGAAAGATATTAAACATCATATTTCAAATATTTATTTAAAAATATTTTCTTCATAAATGATTAATAATAACTAAAAATCAACTACCCAAATATAATGAATTAAATTGATCTACATTTGATATAATTTGAAATATCAAAATCAATAACACATGTGTATTGTTTCTTCTATGAGCTTTTTTTTTGAAGGTTCTTTAAAATTTGGTTTTCTTAACCTTCCGGTATCCTTGCATTTAAAAATGTTCGGTACCACCATTACTAACAAACCACCATATAACAGTGTTGAGAGAAAAAGATCAAAATTGATGTGAGAAAAAGAGTGAGACAGAGAGAGTGAGACAGAGAGAGAGAGAGAGAGAGTGAGAGAGAGAGAGAGAGAAAGATGTAGGTAAGAAAAAGAAACTGAGAGAAAGGATTGAGAAAAAGAAAGAGAGAGAGACAGAGAGAGACAGAGAGAGACAGAGAAAAAGAGAGAAACAGAGAGAGAGAGAGAGAGAGAGAGAGAGAGAGAGAGAGAGAGAGTGAGAGAGAAAGAGAAGGAATGAGAAAGCCGTGCATCTACTCGGTCATTGGAGGGACGACGACTTTAGTCTTACGATCGCATCCAAAGCGGGAGGTCAGGCATGATTTTTCTTATGTGTTTCGACTAACGGTCGGGTTTATCCTACGTGTTTTGAATATCCGATGATCGATTAAAAAAAAATCAAATAAAAAGAAAAAAAATTACGAAACGAAACAAAACGAAAAAAAAAAAAAAGAAAGAAAAGAAAAAAACAGTAAAAGAACGATAAATTCAAAAAAAAAAAAAATAAATAAAAATAAAAATAAAAATAAAAATAATTGGCCAATAATCAAAATTATACCCGAATAATAATAATAATAATTTTAAATAAGACTCTTTGTGTTAGTAAAATTGTCATTGTATAACGACGAAAGAATAAACAAAAAAATACACATATATATATATATATATATATTATTTATATATAGGAAAATTTATTTAATAAAAAAAAAAAAAGAACAGATTTAAAAAAAAAAAAAATTGGATTTATATTCAAGTGGGGTGTTCGTGTTTGTTAAAAAATAATCTCCCAAAATGAATTAGGGATTGATATAGATGACAAATATTTCAAAAAGTGTGTTCGTAAGATTATCATAGAGAACAATAACAAGAAAAAAAAAAATCGAAAAAAGATAAAAATAGAAAAAACAAAAAATAGAAAAAAAATAAAGAAAATAGAAAAATATAGGGGGGAAAAATAAAAAAGAAATTCGTTTTGTTTATTTTTTTCTTCTTCTTCTTCTTCTTCTTCTATTAAACGAGAGAAGTGAATTTTTTTACGTGTTGTTAAAACAAAAACAAAAAGATAATTATTAATAAAAAAACAATCTGTACAAGCGTCGAGAATTTTCGTCTTAACTTTTTTTTTCTTTCTTTTTTTTTTTTTTTACTTCAAAACGAAAACGTCGTAACGAAGGTTGAGAAGTAGCAAAGGGGGGAGGGGATTTTTAAAAGATTATTGAAAATTGTTGTTTAAAAAAATAAAATGTTGCAGTTGTGTATTTGACAGATTAAATTATTAAATTAAATCGTATTTGGTATTGAATTATATATAATTTTAAAAACGTTTCGTTGATTTGTCTAAGATCAGAAAAATAAAAAAATAAAAAAATAAAAAAAATAATAAAAAGAAAAAAAAATAAGAAAAAAAGAAAATAGAACAAAAAAAAAAAGAAAGAAATTCATAATGAGAGCTCATATGTGCGGCGTGGATTGGTCGATCAACAACGTGTGCGAGTTGACGGGTCTCGATGGAGAATGATAGTTCAACGGATAACACGGATATCTGTTGAAGAGGATCCTTTCGCAACATCTACGATCGGAGGATACATCTCCAGAAGAGATTTCTGATTATCGGAATACGAGTTACGGGTAATTACGAATTTTATTTATTTTTTTTCTTAAGGGTGGACAGGGGTTCGATTTTTCCCCTTTTTTGATGTTTTTTTTTAAATTATTATTGTATTATTATTATCATATGCTTTTTTTAAATATTTATTAAGGGGATCGAAAAGTAATCAAAATTTCAATCAAAAATCAATTCTTTGCTGGCAAATAATATTTATTTATTTATTAAATTTGAAATGCTAATTAACAATAAATTTTTGCATCATTTTCTAAGACTGTTTTTGTTTTAAGTAAAGGAAATTGAGAAATTGTTTAATTCTTTTTTTTTTTTTTTTTTAAAGTTCTTTGATTATTTATTCATCGAAGAAATTTTGATTACTTTTCGATACTCCTAATGTATTTATATTTTTATTTATATTTATAATTTTATTTATATTTATATTTATATTTATATTTGTATTTGTATTTGTATTTATATTTGTATAAACAGGTAGCCCTGTTATAACACAGTTTTCCTATAATACGGTTTTCCTATAAAACAATTTCCCTATAACACTGTTTTCCTATAAAACAGTTTCCTTATAACAGTTTCCCCTAATGTATTTATATTTTTATTTATATTTATAATTTTATTTATATTTATATTTATATTTGTATTTGTATTTGTATTTGTATTTGTATTTGTATTTATATTTGTATAAACAGGTAGCCCTGTTATAACACAGTTTTCCTATAATACGGTTTTCCTATAAAACAATTTCCCTATAACACTGTTTTCCTATAAAACAGTTTCCCTATAACACAGTTTTGATATAACATGATTCATAAATTACTGGAACCTTTTTACAGTGTGGCATTCCACACTGTAAAATTTCATTGTCATTAAAACAAATGAATTATATTCTACTTTACATTTATAAACAAAAAAATAATTTGAATTTAACTGTTCATTTATTACACACACACACACACACACACAAATTATTATATTTTAATAATAAAAACTTTACGTTAACTTACCCCTATTCTTTTACCTGTATAAAAAATACATTTGTAAGTTTCATTACGTAAATATTCATTGAAAACAAAAAAAATTCCTAAGAATATAATAACGATAATATAAATGAAAATAAAATATCATCGAATATTTAAAAGAAAAAAAATTAACTAAAGACCATCCGAAAGTATATGTGTGAAATCTTTATTATTAAATAATGCTTATACATAAATAGGGTTTTAATACGGTATAAGTATAAGTATAAGTATATTATATTCACGTCATTATCGATAGTGTGCAGTTATATCGGACAGCTGTGAAGTGAAACGGGCCTTTGGATTTCTCGCCGTTAGGTAACGACACGGGAATGCTTTCTTATATAGGGTGTTTATAAAATTGCCATTTGGTATTTTATTATAATAATAATAATAGTAATAATTTAATTTAATAATATCTATACGTTACTCTTCAAACATTTTTAAATTTATATATACACAAACGTAAACAATAGGTAAACACATAAACACACATATTGTGTATATAATTGTGTTCATAATTATTAGAACAGTGATCTGTTATTGTTAATGTAAACAAAATATTATGAACAATTTATTTTTTATAATTTATTTTTATAATATTTATGAATTTTAATATAAATTAAATCATATAGGGAATATGGTTCTTTAATAAGTTTTTATTTATTTATTTGCAATGGTAGTTCATTGCCATAATTACCGGAACATACACACATATAAATATATATATATATATGTAGTATTATATGTCTTGTAAAATAATATATGCAATGTTATCTTCTTATAAGGTCACTCGATATAACGGTAAATCATTACTGTTATTAAACGTGCATAAATGTATTGGATTGGTGGTGATAAGGTATTGTTCGTATTTAAATGCAAAAATAAAAACAATGTTTTTGTTCACATTTCGTATCGAATTAATTACAAATCATATTTTGTGATTTATGTTTAGTTCTTTATCGATATCATGATTATCAATGTGTCAATTTTGCTTCACTTTGTTCATCATTTTGTTCATAATTTTGTTCATCATTTTGTTCAACATTTTGTTCATAATTTTGTTCATTATTTTGTTCATTATTTTGTGCATCATTTTGTTCATTATTTTGTGCATTATTTTGTTCATTATTTTGTTCATAATTTTGTTCATCATTTTGTGCATAATTTTGTTCATAATTTTGTTCATAATTTTCTTCATAATTTTGTTCATAATTTTCTTCATAATTTTGTTCATCATTTTGTTCATCATTTTGTTCATAATTTTGTTCATTATTGTGTGCATCATTTTGTTCATTATTTTGTGCATTATTTTGTTCATAATTTTGTTCATAATTTTGTTCATAATTTTGTTCATCATTTTATCGAATTTTTTTCATTTATGGTCTATGGTGTATTTCTGATATTCAAATTTCAAGATTGTTCATTTTTGAAATCAACTTTTTATTACTCATATCGATACTTCATCATGTTCATAAACATTACAAACTTTCTTTTTATCAGTCTGAGTGAAATTCTTTTCATTTTTAATTATAATACTTTAAAATGCATAGAATTTCTTCTTTCCCCCTTCCCATTTTATTTTGTAAAATGGGAAAAATTTATTTTTTCTGAATTGTTTTATGACATGTCAAAGTTGAACACACATACGAGTTTTATCTGATTGGATTAAATGTGATCAAAGTTGCATACAATCCTAAAATTGTTGAATATAAAATGATCGGAATAAATACGAAAAAACTTTTTACCCGACCCAATATATAAATATGTATATTTGTGTGTGTGTTTTTATAGTATATAGTATATCGAAGTCACGATTTAGTAGTCATACTTTAAAGCTTCTTTAAAACGAATTTTTAGAAAGTTAGTTCTTTCATCAATATATATATATATATACAGGGTGATTCGTATCACTTTAAATGTTTCAAATAATTTTTCAATTACGCGTTTAATAAAAAAATGTCGTTACAAAAAAATTGTGTCTAATTTCAATTAGACTAAATGATTATGGTTTAGTATCAGTTTTTATTCTATGCGAAGAAAATGATCAAATTTCAAGGTTTCAAATTGTTTTTTAAATATTATCATAAATGTTATCAGGGAATATAATATTAAAGTGATTTAATTTAGAATAAAAATAGTATTAAACAATGTAAGATTTTAAATGTATAAAAATTGATGAAATATCTTACAATAATTTTATCTCGAGAGGATAATTACAGTTTTAAGTATACAAAATTAGGTTAGTTTTATGTTTTGAGAGAGGGGGTACTTTTTGATTACTTTATTTAATTAAAATACAAATATTGAAATGAAATAAACGTAAGAAAATGTATTGTAGATGAAATGATTGAATATATTTTCGAATAATTAATAAAGTATAGTTAAAATCACAATTTTAAGTATAATTACTTAGGTTAGTTTTATTTTTGGAGAAAGGGGGTAATTTTTGATTATTTTAATTTGATTAAAATACAAATATTGAAATGAAATAAACGTAAGAAAATGTATTGTAGATGAAATGATTGAATATATTTTCTAATAATTAATAAAGTATAGTTAAAATCACAGTTTTAAGTATAATAACGTAGGTTAGTTTTATTTTTTGAGAGAGGGGGTAATTTTTGATTATTTTAATTTGATTAAAATACAAATATTGAAATGAAATAAACGTAAGAAAATGTATTGTAGATAAAATGATTGAATACTTTCAAATAATTATTAAAGAATGGTTAAAATATATTATCATATCAGTGATTGGGAGAGTTCGTAACAAGAATATTGTAACTATAGATCTATATCTGTCGATGTCCTCGGCCTATTTATGTTTAAAACGCCCATTCGAATCCTAGTGTTACGTCCAGAGTGGCGTAACGTGTGTGTGATATGGTTTGATATAGGTGAAAGGGCTTTTAGCACTGTTGTCAACTTTTAAACGAAAGTTGAACACTCAGCTCGATTTCGCGATCTCGGTTTACCGTCAAACGCGAATATTTTTCCTTTTGTTTTATTTTGTTTTGTTCTTGTTTTTTTTTTTTTTTTTTTTTTTTTTCATTACCGTTGTATAGTAGTTTATACATTAATATGCAATATGAAATTATTTGATTCATATTCTAACATTGTTTTGACTAATTTTTATTTATGTACTTATTAGGATTTTTTTTTTGTTATTTTTGTTATTTAATAATAAAAATAAAAAGATATAGGAGTGATTGTATTAGTGTATTTTGTCAGTAAATATGTTTGTAGTATTTTATGTGTTAATGGATGTTATTGGGTATAGTAATTTTGTTGGTTTTTTGAGAGAGACTAGGTTAGGTTTTTTAAATTTCAATGATAAATAATTAGGTTTATATAAATTGGATTATTTTTTTTTTCATTGATAATTCTTGAGTATTTTGTGTTTAAATAAATAACATTATTTATATAATTTTTTTTATTGCTAGTATTATTACTGCTATTTTTATTACTAGTAATATAGTAATTGTTTGATTGGTGACTTTCAGTATACAATTTACAGTATTTTTTATTAGTACTATTACTACTATTATGGTAATTTTTTAATTGGTAATTTTCAGTATACAATTTACAGTACTTTTTATTAGTACTATTAATACTACTATAATAATTTTAAAGTATTAACTATTATTATATTTTACAAGTGTATTAATTTATTGACCAAAAGTTTTAAAAAAACATTTAAAATCCAAATAACAAAAAATTTAGATATATTTATAATATTATTTTTATTGCAAAATTTGTATTATCTAATTAATATTTAAATATAGCATATAAATATTTAGTACATTTACCTTATTGGCATAACTTATTAACCAAGCAAATATTATTTCTCTATCTCTAATGAAACGTTCATTAACAATAAAGACAAATAAAAATGAAGAAAGAAAATGAGTAAGAGAAATAGAACCTAAACGTATAGAAAAAAGAAAAAGAAAAAGAGTAAAGAGAAAGAGAAAGAGACAGAAAAAGAGAGAGAGAGAGAAAGAGAGAGAGAAAAGGATAGATAGATTGAAGGGAAAGGAACCGGATTGAACATTTTTTTCATAGCAAACATGTTCGTTCGTATACGTAATCGAATCAATTGGGAAAGCAAAAGGTGACGTCTGAATATTATTCGATAAGAATCTTCCTTTGTTATGTTTCATCCCTCTCTCTCTCGTTTACATTGATTTCCTCGTTCCTTAAAGAAAGATCGTCCCGTTCGTTAGCTGCTTCACTACTCGGAAGATATATAGAAATCGAAGCGCGAGTATCTACTTTCTTCTCATTCAAAGTTCTCGATTACGTCGTGGATAACAAATACTTGGACACGATTCGACAAGGCAACAACCAAGTCAGCCAACAACCGTACTGCACTTTCCGTAGGCGTATTAGATATACATATATATATATTTACTTGGACATTGCATTGGCACGTGTGCAAATGAAAGTATAAGAGATCGAGAACGGTATCAGGAAAGAAGGAGGAGGAAGGAAAATGTGAGGTTAGGTGGAAGGGAGGGTGGGTAATCATAATTTCTTATTGTACTGTCAGGAAAAATTAGTTGACAATTGCAATTTACAATGGCCATGTATTTAAACATCAATTAATATATTTTATTTCATGAGAATTTGATGTAAAATATTTTTTACTTTGTTTGTTTGTTTGTTTGTTTGTTTTTGTACAAATGTGTTGGAACATTTTATAAGTTGATTGGTATACACGCTTATTGGTTGGTAAGAAATTGTTTGAAGATTTTTAAATAAGGGGGAGGGGATTTTGGAGGGAAATAGTTCGTTTTTTTTTTCGTATTTGAATGTAAAAAGCACAAAAAAAAAATATAAAAAGGTATGAACTTTTGGACGATGATTTAACATTGAACATTGGGATGTTTCAATTTTTGTTCCTTTTATTTTTTTCTGGATTGTTATTCGTCAGTTTTCGAGTATTTTTGGAATTCAATTTTATAAGGATTTTTTCCTATTTTCAATGGGGCGAGATTAGATTTTAATTTAATTTGTTTCTTTTCTTTATTTTATATATTTTTTTTTTATGCGTAGAAATATATAGAAAAAGTTGATAATATTCAGGAATAGAACACAATTTGTACATTCGGTCGAATAAAAATAACTTTAACATTTCCAATATGGCGAGATTAAATTATAATTTAATTTTTGTCTTTTCTTTTCTTTTTTTTATATTTTTTTTATTATATAAATTCAGGAATAGAACAATTCTTATGTTCAGTCGTCGAATAGAAATATTTGTTTTTTGTATTATGTAGCTAAAAAAGATTGTTGTTAATTCCGATTAGAATGTGAGACAATTAGAGGTTATGTAGAAAAAAGAAAGAATGAATGAGAGAGAGAGAGAGATAGAAAATTTGTAAGGAAATCGCGTGTTAACTCCATATAAATATGCAATACTATCGTAAAATTGTATCAGTCGATGTAAAAAAAAAAAAAAAACGCATGTTTTAAAACGTCTAACTTTCACCGCGGCAAGTTTCAAATACCGTCGAGAACAGTTTGGCCGAGCGTAAAACGGCGCGTCATTCGAAACATCCGATTTATGGAATGTAATATTTTATTATAGTTTAATGTAATGTTATAATAACTGTTAGTGTAACGTTATTTTTTTCTTGTTACTACTTTTTTTTTTTTTTTTTTTTTTTTATAATATCGTCGTTGTCGTCAACGTTGTCATAGTCCATCTTTGCCGATTCTTTGAAAGTTGTCTCTCTTTTTTCTTTCTTTCTTTCTTTCTTTCTTTCTTTTTTACTTTTTTTTTTTTTTTTTCATATCTTTGATAATCAACGTTCCAACGCGATTTATTTCGCAACGAAAGTTTCCAACCGTAGAACGGAATAATGCGTTGCTTAAATCGTTAAATATAAATAGACGATTACGCTTTTACGAGCCCGCGTTTTTCAATTTATTTCCATGCCACGTTTTACTCGTTTGTTTGTAAGTGTCAAATTTTCCGGGCCTCTTTTTTTTTTTTTTATTTCTTTTTGAATTCAATTTTTTACGGACCGCGGCGAAAATTCCGCGACCAATTCAAATTAATACCCTTTTTTTCTTGTTCTCCTTCATTTGTTTCTTTATTTTTTTTTTTTTCGTTGTTCTTTATTCTCAACAAGGCTGAACAATTTTAAATATCGTTCATTATTTTACTTACAATTTTAGAATTATTTTATCAATTAAAATTTATACTTTTGTCTTTCCATGAATTTTTTCCACGGGGAAAAAATTCAATTAATTTCAATTTTTTGGCTTGTTCGTTTTTAAATGTTCTATTTTTTTTCTTTCTATAAACCGCGTGAAAATGCAACCAATTTACATTCTTTCTTTCGTTTATTAATTTTTTTGTTTTGCTCGAGAAAAACACGGATAATTGAAATCAATTCAAATACATTTTTTTTTTTTTAATATTCTTACTGTCTTTTTCTTTTTTTTTTATTGAAATACCAGAAAATTTTAATAATTTAAATACATACTTGTTTACTTGCTATTAAATGTTCTTTTGTTTTATATTATAAAAGGCGGGAAAATATGAATAATTTAAATCTTGTTCTAGTAAAATAATTTTTAAACTTCCAATTTTTTTCTCTCGATTTTATTTTCAATATTTGCTCATTTGTATATTACATTCTCTCGTAATTACTTTGTATCTTGAATAATTTAACAGAAAAACTGCTGTGTCAACTTTTACTAGTTTTAATACGACAAACTTGTAATTTAAAGTTCATTCTCGTCGTATTGGAGATTTTTTCTTGTTTCTTTTTGTTTTTTGTTTTTTATTTTTTTTTTTTTTATTTTGTACAATGTTTCTTTTTTTCATTTTCTATCAACGACAGGTTTTACGAACGATTACTGACCTTTATGAAGTATTCAGGTGGTTTCGAACTAAACACCGCTTATCGAAAATGAAAGCTAACTAACTAGCCGTTTGAGTTGACCAGCAAAAGTACTACTATTTCTCGTCCTATCCTATGGATTTGTTCTATACTAACTAGCGGAACATAGATAGGTTGTATTTATTTTTGTTTCAACTTTACTAGTGTTCCATTAAACTCGTTTATGTAATACCTTTCTAATTGACATCAAGTTTTATCATCTCGAATTTAGAAATTAAATGTCTCTCAATGCGTAATATTTTCATTTATTTTCATATTACGTATGATATAAATATGTGTTGAATATGTGTATGAGATTTGGTAGATAATAAGTTTAATAATATGAGAAAAATTTGTAATATTAAATATATTAGTTTATACACACCATTTTTCTTACATTATTATTGATTTTTTTTTTTTATTCATTAATGGTCTACATTGATTTATTTTATTTGGTTCTTACAGTTTACTTTTATTTTAATTCTTATTTCATTGTTTATTCTTATTAGTTTTATTTGTATTTTCAATTATTACTTTACGTTTAATTTTATTAAAAGAATTCAATGAATATTATATTAAAATTTATTAAACTTTTTTACGATTCTTATGGATGTAAATTGTTGTCATATCTCAAAGGGGAATCACCCTTTTCCTATTGTACCGGAAAAACCTAGTACACGTTTATCAATTACCAGATATCCCTAGATATAACACGCCATCTACGCTACATTGTGATTAGCGCCAAATTTAAACAAGTTTTTCATATTAATTACTTTCTTTTTAAAATTGTAATTTTAATTTGAAAAAACAATTCGTCCTTCCAATGGGGCGCTCCCTTTTTCGAAAGGTATAAGAATTTGTTTTCACTGTAGAAAAGATTGATATCGATATACAGTAATCGACACTGGATATCGAACGATAATACTTTACGGATCGTAGAATACGATAAAGGAAGGTATGGGTTTTCAACAAATTATTATCTAATATTACTACATACATACACATACACACACATATATATATATATATATATATATATATATATATATATATATATAGTATGTAATATATGTAGAATGTACTTTTGAAATATCGAAGTTGAATTTCCGAGGATTTACATTTAAGGTGAATGAAAAAACATGTATAGCCTTCATTTCAATTAAATGTCACTAATGCGGAAACACATTTTAAAGATTATTAATAATAATAATAATAATTATTATTATTATTATTATTGACACACATATTATATTAAATTTATGCACATTTTTATCAATGTATTTCGATCATTTATTTTAATTATGTATGTCAATTAATTCTGACATTTGAGGACAATTTTAATCAACTTCAATTACATAACAATAATAATAATAATTAAAATAGATGATATCGCAAGGTATCATCCATTTATATAAATCTTCTGGACGTTTGTACGATGCAATTAAGCATAACAGTATTAAAAAAAATTCATCATATTTTAAAATGCAATGATTAGCGAACGTTGTTGAGTGCGTTGATTTTTCCAAGATACGAAGTTGTTTTCGATATAGCAACCTACGAGTTTCGCTTTCTCAAGTTAGATAACTTCGCGTGAAATACAAGCAAGTGTGTGTGTGTGTGTGTATGTGTATGTGTGTGTGTATCTATATATGTATGTATGTAAGTATAAAAGTCCTTTATTTTACCGAGTAAGAGTAAATAAATCATAAAATGTTTCAAGTAATTAAAACTTACTTGATTTATTTTCGCAAAAATTAGAATTTGTTTAGAATGATAAAAACATTTTATTAGATTGTTTCGTAAAATAAAATGTCAATATTTTATTATTAATAGAATTGTGTATTTGTGTGTGTGTGTGTGTGTGTGTGTGTGATTATATATATAAATTCGTTTTAGGAATTGAAAGTAAAAGAAAAAAAAATTTGACGAATTGATTGAAAGTACAAACAAATTTGATTAACGTCGATCAATATGAATGAAATCAATGTTAAACGGAATATTAGATTCGTTAATAATTGTTTTCTGTCACCGAGTGAACCGAGATCGATACAATATTTTATATAGCATGTTACGTAATCTTTAGATGGTTTTACAACGGTCCTACCCACGCTTGAAACTATAAATCTTACTCAAACAACATCACACTGTATTAATGTAAGAACGAAATACGAAAAATATGTTATGTCGTTTGTTCTCTTATGTCATTTTTGTTCTTTTGCAATTGTAGTTAACTTTAAATTTCAATTTTAACTAGTTCATCGTGTGCTTCTCGTTAAAATGATGATTAATCTTTGCTTATTTTTATTTTTAATTTAAATACAATACAACATACAAATAAAAATTGTAATTATTGTATGGGAAAGTTAATCGTACGATTAACAATAAGGATAATTTAAAATTGTTTATAAATTAATGGTATATTGTATATAATTAAATAATATAAATTATTGTATTTTGTTTAGAACAAATAATTGTTAATTAATATCAAATAACATTAATAATTTTTTAATTCAAAATTTTAAACATTATTTATTAATGTAGGTAATTTAATTAAACATTATTATTATTATTATTATTATTAATATTATTATTATTGAATTGATTTAATACAAGCACTTGACATAATTTCTTTTAGTTTGTTTATCTATTTTTAGTAAGGGTCAAATAAGATCGTGAGTTATTAGAAAGAAGTAGTTCCATGACTGTTCATGACCCTAGCCTTTGTTAGGTTAACTGGTTTGCAATTTTTCATTCGATTTACTTTACTTAACTGTACAGAAAAAAAATCATAATTATTAAAAATATTATTTTAATACTATTTTATTATTATTATAAAAGATAATTATTATTTCTTTAAATGATTTATAATTACTATCAGCAAATGATCTATTCGATTGTCTAAAATATCGATTATTTTCTAATATGATCAATTTTAGATATTAATTGGGAATTGTATAGAAACAAATTAATTGATTTAAAATTTAATTTATTATTATTGATGTATTTAATTTTGTACATATTTGTTCGTTTAAAGTTATTACTTATTTTTTTTTATATATCGTATAAAAAAATTGTAAATCGTAAAAGTTTGGTTAGGTTATGATCGGTATAGTGTAGGGTAGAATTGAATTATAGAAAGTTGGGGATTTTTGTTCTGTGAAATGAAGAAGCGCAAGAATTGCAAATTAGAATTTAATTTATTATTAGTTTTGTATATTTAATTTTGCAAATATTTGTTCGTTTAAAGTTATTACATATTTTTTCTTATATGTCGTATAAAAAGCAAATAATTGTAAGTCATAAAAGATAGGTTAGGTTATGATCGGTATAGTGTAGGGTAGAATTAAATGGTAGAAAATCGGGGGTTTTTTTTTGCTGTGAAATGAAGAAGTGTAAGGATAACAAATTAAAATATAATCTATTATTATTTTTGTATATTTAACACATTGACAGTCGGCCCCGCGAAAACGCGGCTTTCTGAGACTGTTGTTTGAGCGCCGGCCCCGCGAAAACGCGGGTTTCTGAGTTTGTCGCTTGAGTAGCTGCCCCACTATTGCGCTCAGGCTTTAAATGTCTCTTAGGTCAAAAATTTGTTCATTTAAAGTTATTACACATTTTCATAAATGTCGTATACAAAAAATAATTCTAAATCGTAAGAGATAGGTTAGATTATGATCGGCATAGTGTAGGGTAGAATTGAATAGTAGAAAATCAGGGGTTTTGTGTTTTATTTTTGTTTTCTGCGAAATGAAGAAGCGCAAGGATAGCAAAAGAGACGATCGTGAGTCAGAACCATGAAAGGGAATGAACTGGTATGGTCGATTGGATGTACGGGATGTACGGACAGACAAACGGGACGGACGATCGCATTGCTGCAACCGTGATAGGTTTAGAAAGTTCAGGATGCGCTCGAGGCGCTGCCGATTATGAACGTTTCTCATTGCTTTAATTTTAACTTGGTGTTGTAAATAAAATTTGTTTTTTTGAAGTGAAAACTTCTTTAGAATGGGAGTGATCTGAAAAGTAAATAAACGGAAACGGAGCTATGTAACGAAGCTATGAAACGGTTGCCATACTAAATAATGAGAGAAAAAGAGACAAACATAGGATTTAGACTGCGAGGGAATGAGACGGAATATAGCTGTACAGTTTTTCCTATTCTCGGTCTCCTCTTTATGCTATGCTTCGTAGTTATCGCTTCTGGTTGTATATGTGTGTGTTTGTGTGCGACTGCATACTACAAAGAGTGGACACATATTATTTCGATACTAAACGTGATTGTCGGTAGGAGCGATAGAAGGGTAGAAGAATAAACAGAGATAAGCACATATTCTTATGCGACATAAGAATAAGGTCCCAACGAACTGACGGTCTAAATAAAGAAAGAAGGTGCGTGGTCTGTTTTTTTTTACGAAACGTGTCATTTCTTTTCTATTTAAAAAAGGTTTCTATTTTATTGAAAAATTAATATTAAATTAATTACGTACGGACTTATCGGAAAGACCCTACGGATTTATCCGACGAGACCCTACGGACTTATCGGAAAAAACCTCTCTACTTTTCGGAAAAAACCTCACTACTTTTCGGAAAAAACCTCACTACTTTTTTTTTATTAATTTGTTCTTTAATTTTTGTTTTTTTTTTTCTATATTTTAAATATTTTTTTCTAAACAATTATCTTCGACTAGAAAGCTAACTCATTGATTATCAATTCATGGATGTATTTCGTCTTATTTTTTTTTCTTCTTTCTTTCTTTTTTCTCCTTTTTAGTGACACGAAGTGTGTCAAGGATGATACTGTTTACGTTAAAAAGTATCTGAATTTGTTGTAACATTTAATTAGCCATCGAAGAAGATCATTCGTAGAAAATATTTATCTAAGATAGACATTACTATGTATGTACTTAAAATACATACGTTAGTAACCACACGATTTTATGGTATACTTGTGGTGAATTACAAAAATAATTGGACACCCCCTATATGGAATTAGAAATGTTATTATTATTATTATTATTTTTTTTTCTTTGTTTAAAAGAGATTTTGTAATGGATGATTAAAAATAAATACATTAATTTATCGTTAAAATTATAATTAGATAATTATTATGATAACAAGATTGTTATTATTTAAATAAAAATTATTAACAATTGTAATATTGTGGTATATCGTTAGCATATTCAATAAATCGGTTGGATTATTATAATTGGTTGATTTTCAAATAATAACAATTGTATTAAATATTAATTTTATTAAAGATCCTTCATTTGATTATAGGTTATGAATATTTTCAATCTACAGGCTAGATTTAACCATCCATATTCTATAAATAAAACAATAATAATAATAATAATAATAATAATAAAATAAAATTAAAGCGTATTTGTATTTAAATTGATGGTTTGTTCCTTCAAAATTTATACAAATATAAAAATAATTAAAATTTAAATAAATCCAACGATTATAATCATAGAAAATACGTTTCATCATAAATCAAATCTGGATTTTAAGGATTTTTTAGGGGGTTAAATGAAAGTATAGTTTTTTTTTTTTATACATTTTCTATACATGAAATTTCTTGGTTATTTTTTTGGTTTCTTTTTTTTTTTTTTTTAATCGTATCGTTTTCTTTCTTTCCATTCGTTCCATTTCATTTCATTCGATAAATATGTATATATATATATATATAGTTGGTTAAAAAGGCGCGGCGCTTTCCACAACGAGCACGTATCTTTCATTCACGACACAGAATCTGGGGAAAGCCGTCGTCGTCGTCGTCTTCGTCGTCGTCGTCGTAGTTTCTGTTGGTTGGTAACTGCTATGAAACAACAAATCGTGAACCGATGTGCCGGTTTTACGTATGGATGAATCCAAATATCGTCGTGAGAATCGATCGCTTTCTGGAGAAAACGAATACATAAATATGTTTAGTATATGTATATATATAAGAAGACTATCTTATATACAGGGTGATTCTTAAATAAAAATAACAAATATTAGGTCGTTCGGAAAGTCGTTTCGTTTTATTGCTGACGCAATAATGGCGTTAGTTGATGCAAATCGACAAATGTTAACACATGAGATCGATGAGAGGTTATATTTATCAAATTCAACTGTTTATGTACACTTCAAAGGCCTAGGTTTTAGGTTAGGATACGAAAATTGTCTTCATTTTTACAAAAGAAAAAATCGAAACGATTTTTCGAACCACCTAATATGCTTATCAATACATAACCTAAAAGTACTTTTTTTCGAATAAAAATATTGGCTTGTTCGGAAAGTAATTTCATTTTTTTCTGACACTATAAAAACATTAGTTAATACAAAATGACAAATAACAACACGTGAAATCGGTGTGAGGTTAAGTTTATCCAATTCAACTGTTTATGTACACTTAAAAGGCCTAGGTTTTAGGTTAGGATACAAAAATTGCCTTCATTTTCACAAAAGTAAAATGAAATTACTTTTCGTACAACTCAATCTTACTAGAGTTGAATAATAAATTTTATAATGATTATTGTGTTATTTTCAAAATACGATATTTTTGAAGATAATTTTGAATTTTTTAAAAATTCAACAAGTAGTTTCATGTTTTTTTTATATTAATTTTTGTTCATCAGATTGTAGAGCTTTGTGAGGTTATAATTTATTTATATTAATATCTTTTAAATTAAAATATTTAAATGATTTTAATTAAGACAATAAAGAAAAGAAATTATAATAATTTATTATAATTGATTCATTTATAAACAAAAATGAATAAATAAATAATAAAAAAATAAGATTGAAAAAAAATTTACCATTGGTACTCGTCTAGATTTTCTAACACACACACACACACACACACACAGCATTCTATATTATTTAAATATTAAATTCTCGTTTTATTTTTAAAAAACAATAAATTATCTTTAAAAATATCATTGAATAAAATTAATAGTTAAAAATGGGACACCCTGTAGATGTTTTTTTAGATCAGTGAAAGTGTAATGCAAATTTTCTAACGGTGCCACACATCTTTTTCTTTCTCGTTTTCATATACATATAAATTATATACACACATACATATATATAAGAAGATAAAAAAAAACATCTTTTTCACCTGATCATTCGTTTAATTATTAATATTTTTTGTCTATCAAATAATTATTTAAAAATTATTTAATTACGAGGTTGAATAATTGTTATCTCGTGAACATGTACATACACACAATGGTGGTACCTTCTTATTAACTGTCCTTAATATTTTGAACTTGACATTTAAAATGACGGATAACGCATGCACGTGTTTATGCGGTAACCTTCGGTATTTCATTATTTACACCGACAGTAGTAAGAAGCAGGTAACATCAAACGTGTGAGTATATACATATATATATATATATATAGCTTTCTTAAAAGTACGTTTATATATGTATTGGTGTGTCATCGGTGTTTTAAGCTGGACATATATAATCCCTCGGCATTTTTCAAAAGAATCATGAAAGATTCTCAATCACATACAGGATTATTCAAAAATTAAATGTCACATTTGTAAATTAAAATTTAAATATCAACTCGTTGACATAGAAAGAAAAGAATAGAGAAGGGGAGGTGAGGGGTAAAAAGTTTCGATAAAACTTCCTAACCTAAAATCTCAAATGTTCATTTCCAATCTCATATTTATAATAATTAAATGTCACATTTGTAAATTAAAATTTAAATATTAACTCGTTGACACAGAAGGAAGGGATAGAGAAGGGGAGGTGAAGGGGTAAAAAGTTTCGATAAAACTTCCTAACCTAAAATTCCAAATGTTTATTTTCAAATTTGCAAATTGTTACACGATTGATCGATTTTTTAATACTTTATTTGATTTCAATTTGTTCTCATTCTCTTCCATTTTTCTAACGATCATTGGTTGGTTAATAAGCGTACTTTTTGAATCAACGTTTGACTTGTAAGTCAAATGAACGACTGATAACAATTTATTGTTTAATTGTAAATTGATTTTATTAAATATATTGTGTTATTTGTTTGTTAAAAACATAAATATACGAAGGAATATTTCTCTCAACGTTTAATTTTATGTTTATAATTTGCTTGATGTTGTTTTTTCTTTTTTTTAGAGGTTAAGTTTTGTTTGAACAGAATTAAATGGACGATTAATTTTAACGATGAGACAATTTCTTTGTTGAGTTACTTTAAGATAACGTGATTCAACACCATTAGATTTTTTTTTTTTCTATGAGAATTGTAGATAAATAATATAAAAATCAGCAATAATAAAACTGTACTAAATTTGTATGAAAATTTGGAATAAACAAAAATTGTCAAAATATAAATTTGAATCAAACTTGAATGAATGTTAAACAATTAAACATTAATTATAATTAATAACAGTTAATAATTAAATATTAGAATAATTTGATTGTTTATAATCAATGTTACGAACCGTAATCGTATTAATTTCTAACAGTTTACATTTAATTTCAATTTAACGATGAGTTCATTTCATTTGGATTGACCTGTAGTAAGAAAATGTGTTAGACTAAACATGTTAACGCGCATGTATGAAAATAATTAAGGATTATTGAATAGATTAGAATAATCAAGGTGTTGTTGATTCTCTTATGAGCAATCGTTTAAGTATGTTAAAATTTTATTTGAGTAGTACGAGTAGGTAATATTCTGGAATCAAGCACAAGATGTGGAAACGCCTTTCTCTTTCACACGTGTTTGAGCTCTTCAACAAAGTGAAATCAAACTTTATGAGTCAAAGAAATTGACAAAAACAAAAAAAAAGAAAAGAAAAGAAATAAACAGAAAAAAAATGTAAGAAATCGTATCAGTTTTCTTTTAACTGTTAATAGATTTAGATACATTTGCAACAATGTTTTTGCAAACAATTTCGATACATTTAGACGCAATTGCAACTGTGCATATGCACGTTTTTGAAATGTCTATTATTTTTTTTATTTAATAGGAAATATTGCGAATTAAAATTCTATTTCTATTTGAATATTTAAGGTTTTAGGTTAAGTTAATTTAGAAATGATTTTATTATCGTAATAAGCTGTTTGAGATTGCACGAATTTCTTTTGTTGATTTGACAATTTAAATTCAATAAGAATGATAATGATATTTTGTCGATAATGTTGAGCAACCTGATAAATGATTTACGAATTATATTATTTACGATTAAATACATTTAAATTAATATTAAATTTTATTTTTATTAAATTTGTTCAAATTTTTATTTATTTTATAATAAATACAATTAATATTAATAATTTTTAATTAAAATTACAAAATAAATTAAATTTACCTAATAATAATAATATTATTATTATTATTATTATTGGAATATAATAAATAATTAATAAAAAAAATTTGTGAAGTGATTAAAAAAAAAAAGATTAAATATAAAAAAAGAAAATTAAATAAATTATTAATTATAAGAAAATTGCTAACGAACACACGGACACACACACGTGTGTGTGTGTGTGTAGATGAATATTTTTGAAAAATAATTTTTCTTTTTTGCAATGATACGAAAAAAAAAAAATATATTTTTTCCTATTTTTAGAATTTGTGAAAATAAATCTATTTGAAGTGAGAAAAAGAAAGAGAACTCGTAAAGAGGTTTCACTTTAGAGGATGCATTTTAATCGTGCAACTGTACGGGATGGGAGGGTTTAAGAAGGTTGAAACGATTGCTTAATCCCTGTCATCGTTAACTCATAGTTACTCTCATCGGCCGATTGTACCCGCGAGCGAACAACTACTTTCACCACTTTATTTTATTTCGTAGTGTATTCGGTAACGAATACAACGAAATACGTCAATTTGTTATATTAGAATAGCAAATCAAAAACAATAAATTTTATCAAATGAAATGAAGTTATTCAATACCTTTAAAGAAGATGAAGTAAAAAAAAGAAGAAAAACAAAAATGGTTCAACCAATATGTTCAATGAAGTTTTTTTTATTTTATTGTTTTAGTCAAAATCATTCGAATTTTTTTCGAAGGAATTTCAATTGGAATTCGTTATTATTATTATTATTATTATTATTATTATTATTATTATATATTATTTAATTTATTGATTTGAGAGTAGGGGTAAGGGTTATGTGGTAATATTTTAAATAAATTGAAATATTAATATTGTTTATAATGAAATACATTGTTGTTACTATGATTGGTTAGTATTTGAATAATATTATATTAAAATATTAATAATTGTTATTATAAATATTATTTTGTTAAATATTAAATATGCAATAAATATAAATTAATAATAGTACAAAGTAATGCACCAAAAAGTGTTTAGGTAATAATACTAATAATTATTATTATTAAATAAAATTTAATTGTTTTTGTGAGAGTAGGGGGGAAGGATTGTGTTAATATTTTAAAAAAATTGTAATATAATAATATTTGTTATTATAAATATTATTTTGTTAAATATTAATGTACAATAAACTTAAATTGGTAATAGTATAACATATTGCATCAAAATTTGATTAAATTATTTTTTATGGAAACCAAAAATAATAATTTATAATAAATTATTATTAATAATATTACAAATTATATTATAATTAATTATATTAATAAATATTAAATAATATAGTTTGTTGTTATCTTATTAATGATATTGAACAAATAATTCATATATATATATATGTATATAATATAACAAATAAATGTATTTTACAAAATACTTACAATATAAACATTTATTTTTATACGAACTTTCGAGGTTGGAAAAAAAAATATTTTTATGCAAATTATTTGTAACTCGTTTAAAAAAATCAAAAAAAAAAATTTCACGACGTTTTCCTCATTCGAAGTAACAAATCAACTACGTCGCTTTCGTTTGAAACGATTTTCATGTCACGTTTCTTGTTCAATTCAAATCACGAATATAAACCCGTGAATAATTCCACATTTGACCGCAAACTTTGAGCGGGGAAGGCTTACAAAAAAAAAAAAAGAAAAAAAAAGGAAAAGAAAAAAACATTAAAGAAAGAAATAAAAAGAAAAAGACGAAAGACAAGGAAGTTGTCGAAACGATCGAAAAAAAATTTTGTTCCTTTCGAAATACTAATGTAAGAACATTTTTTTCCCTCCCTTTCTTTTTTTCTGCCTTTTTTTTCTTTTCTATAACCAAAAAGTGTAGAAATATTAAATACATTTGTATGTGTGTATTTCGAAAAGTCATTTCGTTGTTTCGTCAATAAACTTCATTAATCATTATTATTAATGATACATAATTTCTTTTTAAATCTCGATAAATAATTTTGATCAGTTGAAGGTAAAATAAACAATGGTGAATGCTAATTGTTGTATAACAATGCTAGAAATAATCGAATTTATCAAATTAAATCTTTTTATGAAACATCTTGGATATTGTTAATTGTTGTAAAAAATAATTTCTTTTGTTTAACATTGAACAAACGAAATTAGCTTTCGTATAACCTAAAATTATTTCTCATTGATCATCAGATTAATTTTAAACAATTATCGGTTAACCTAATAAAAATAATTCAATATTTGGATATAAAATGTTGTAAAAATAATGTTTATTAATTATATTTCATTTTTAATGTATATTTTCTTGTAATTGTTTGTATTTTATAGGTCGAAGGAATCATTGAGCAGCCATGAACTTTGCGCTGCATGGACTTCTACTACAGGGTAAGACAAAAAAACAATATTAACATTGTTTTAATTTTTACTTGGCTCCATTTCTTTAATTCCATCCGTTGGCATTGACAAACACGATAGGATTATTGTCTATTGTTTAAAGCGTGACGATTATTATTAACCAACATTTAACTGTTAGAAATAAACGGAATCGATCGAAACGAGAAGACAATGTGATTTGAATGGCGATTAGTATGACTGTAAATAACCACACCTTCTTTAATTAGAATTCAATTGATTTTATATTATTGTTTTGTTCAATGACTTCTGTATTACCATAAAATAATAATCATATGATGTAAATATATATATTATTATTATTATAGGATTTAATCATGAACATATATAATATTTCAATGTTATTATAATTTATAATAATAACTGTATAAATAATATTTGTATTATTTTTATTCAATATTTGTATAGTTTAATATAATTGCAATGTAATAATAAGATTAAATTAATTAACTTAATTCAATGATTTTATATCGTTACTGTAAATTTTAATAATAATTATCATAATATACATTTAAATTTGCAACTAATGATTCGTTAATTTAATTATTTTATTTTAGTTATTGTTACATACAGTCTAACATTTGAAACAGTATTTTTTTTTATAAATATACAGTTATTCTACAAAATGTTCTGACACTATAGTATAAACTATACTATACTATTATTACTATAATAAGAATAGTTTATAATAGTAAGTTTAATACAGTATATTATAATAGTTATTATACAAATTATACAAATATATTACTATTATTATACAAAGTTAGGTTATACTGTATTTATAATAACTAATATACAGTAAAATCTAACTTTGTTGTTTCATATTTCCAATGGTTACTTTTTAAATTGTAACTAATGATTCATTAAGTAATATAAGTATTATTATTCAAAGTTAGGTTATACTGTATATATAATAATTAATATACAGTATAATCTAACTTTGTTGTTTCATATTTCCAATGGTTACTTTTTAAATTGTTACTAATGATTCATCAAGTAATATAAGTATTATTATTCAAAGTTAGGTTATACTGTATATATAATAAATAATATACAGTATAACCTAACTTTGTTGTTTCATATTTCTAATGATTACATTTAAAATAACCAATTATAAAATCCAAAAACCAATCATACTTTATTGTTAGAATATTTTTATACATCACTTTAAATTTAGCCAACAATTTTTATATTTACATATACACATACATATGATTATTATTATTCTAAGAGTGTTGTAATGATCACCAAGAAAGAGAAGGGAAGTTTACTTCATCAAATTTATTGATTCATCGTTCACATATATCTACCTTGTTTTTTTTTTTTTTTTATTTAAAATCAATCTACATTTTACATACTACTACTGTATAACTAACTTAACTTTATTGTGTTTCATATTTCTAGTGGGGTTGATTTTGAAATATATAACCAAATATGAAATTTAAAAAATTAGTCTTACTTTATGGTTCCATTATTTTTATGAGTCATTCTAAATATATCTAATAATTTATATATATATATATATATATATATTTACATGTTACACACACGTGTTATTATTCAAAGAGTGTTGTAATGATCAACAAGAAAGAGAAGGGACGTATAGTTCATGAAATTTATTGATTCATCGTTCACATGTATCTATTTCTTTTTTTTTATTCAAAATCAGTCTACATTTTACATACCACATATAAGTATACATATATATATATATGTATATATGTACATACATTGAACATTTCTTTCTCTACTTTGACTTTTCTCCTTATGTAACCGCGCAAGGATGCGGTTAGACCTTTCGAAGCGTGTCTCTTGGTGCCGAAGTCACGTAAGACGCACATTACTAAGTCACGATCTTAATTTCACTCTCTCACGTTGCCGAATAATTATTTTACGAGAGCAGAGAAAAGAAATTGTGATTTTAATAAAGATTATGATGAATCTGAAAGCATTCAGATTTTTATTTCTTCTTAAACTTTTAACATTATATTTGTCACTTGTTAAATGATTTCATTAATCCTTTTTATATTTTTCATTGTTATTAGCTGATCTATCATTTTTGTTGATCACCTTATGAAGGTGTTTAAATTATTATACAGTTTATTTGAATGAATTTCAATCATTTTTAAATATATATGTATTTATTGAATAGGTTTTGGTTAAGTGTGTATAATAATTTGTTAGTACATTAAATAGGTGATTAATAATTATTGTAAGGATAGGATTGTGTTAGGATTTTATGTTGGTATAAGAGAGTTGATAATTATATTTTATTGTATATATATACTAATAATTTTATTTTAATATTGGGACCCAATAAACAGTAGCCTTTTTTATTGCTATTTTATCTTAGAATGAAATACTTAATTGATAATAAAAATAAAAATATACAGTCCCTAATAAATAATAATCTTTAATCAAAACTTTCATTTTTATGAAGTTTAATTAAATAATTTAATTAATAATTAATTATAAAGTTTTAAATATTATAATTATAATATATAATAATTAATAATAATAAAAATAATAATATAATTATTTTAATTATATTTAAAATATCATTAAATTATAAATATTATAATTAAATATTTTTTAAGATTTATTATATAAAATTTAATTAAATAATCGAATTGATAATTAATTATAAAATTATTATCAATATATTAATATATTAATATTAATGTATTATTAATGGAATAAATTTGTTTCAATATGTGTTGAATAAATTTAGAAATAAATTCAGTTAATTGATATTACATTATCTGTTTGTCTCAAAAAAAAAATGGATTAGAAATTTGATTGATTTGTATGAAAAATTTGGTGGTTTATCCAGGTACACTAGTTTTACTAACTCTTCGAACTTTACTTTCATCCTTGAAGCGACCTTCCAAAAGGAATGAAAGGCTCTCTCGGTATCGTTAGTTTCATCCTTAAACCGGTCTCATGCCGGATGGCAAACCTTGGTGACGCGCGTTACTATTTTCGAACGTGCAAGTAACAACGTTGGGTTTAACGATTGAACTTGGAGAAGAAAGACAGAGATAGAAATACATTTGAAATACTATTCAAATATTTCTTTCTTTTCTTTTTCTTTTTTATTTTTCTTTTCTTTTTTTGTTTTTTTTTTTTTTTTTAGCATCATTATGACATCCATTTTTCATCCATTTAAATTCAATCTTATTAATTATTTTTGGTTCATTTTTTTTTTTGAGATTTTGAATAATTTTACAATTACAATTTGATGTTTACATTTTTGATTCTTTCATTTCATTCTTTCATTTTTTTTTTATTATTATTATTATTATTATTATTCAATTGTAAAGTTGTTGTAGAATTTTTATTATATAAATTATAATATGTTGAGAGTAAGATAAATGTTTGTAAAAGTTTTATTTTATTTTATTTTATTTTTACTCGGATAAATTAGATTATTAATGGGTTGATTTATAAATGATTGATTAATGAAATAATATGTATTAATTAGATATATTTTTTTTTGTATCATATTTGCATTTTGTATTCTTTTCAAATTTATTATTGTAAATTATGAAAGACAAAAATGCACCTGTTCAAATATAAAAACAACAACAACAACGATATAAATGTTAATATAATTTATTTTGAAAGAAATTTATTTACGATTGATAATTGTATTTTTTCAAATATATGGCGGGCAAATAATTTTGAGGTTAATTTTGAAGATATTCTTATGAAAGACAAATGCATACATGCACGTATAAAAACAACAACAACAACGATATAAATGTTGTATATAATTCATTTTTAAAGAAATTAGTTTACGATTATTTATAATTGTTTTTTTTTTGTTGTTTTTTTTTTTTTTTTTTAAATGTCGCGGACAAATAATTTTGACGTTAATTTCGAAGATTCTATTTCTTTTTTATTTAAGCGAAATCAATATTTCGAATATATATAAACTTTCTCTTTTGAAATTTCTTTCACACTTTCTCATTTAACATAATTTCATATATATATATATATATTTTTTTTTTGTTTCTAAGTAATTCGTTATTTTTTTTTTTTTTTTAAATTCGATTACAAGATCTGCATGTTGTCTGTACAGATAATCGGAGTTACGGTGAATCAAGAGCCGGATTAATCCGTCTTCCGGGAATATCTGGGTAAGAATTTAATCATCAGTTTCTATACGTTAGAAACGATATTACGAAGAATTTCAATTCTATTTAAAACAGGAAATATGTCTATTCAAATAGAATAGTTAATCGAATAGAAATCTTATCTTTCATTTAAATACATAATAATTAACATAAATTTCATTAATTTGTTTACACCCTGAGAAGATTTTCGTATCAATTTGATTTAATTTTGAAACATTTCCGTCTAATTTCACGATACGATACTTATAAACTTATATAAAACTAGGGATGCCCCGCCACGCGTTGCTATGGTTCACAATCAGTCCGATACACACGTATTTAAGTCAACGAATTACCTTATACCGTCATCTGTTAGAATCTTATCGAACTAACAGAGATAATCATGACTCTTTATTAATAAACAAAATAATATTGCGATTATTAATTGAGATATAAACTATCCTATCTTTCAAGTTGGATGAAACTGCACACAGTGTGCAAAATTTGATTAAAATCGGTTCAGTAGTTTAGGAGTCCATTACGAACAAACAACGTGACACGTAATTTATATATATTAAGAAGATAAGATATATTACAAAGGAGTTGAGTGGTGGGGGGGGCTGGGGGATTAATATTTATGTGAATATTTTTATTTCAAATTTGTTGGTGCGTGATGATTTTCTTTTTTTTTTAATGATTTTATATGCAAGCGTGCAAAATTCTCATTGAACTTTATTACAGTTTAACATTGTTTTAGAAATCGAATATATTGTTATTGTTTTAGAATAAAAATTTCACATGATCTAGGACAATGATAATTAACATTTAGACAAATAAAGACAATGGAATTTCTGCATATAGTTCAGGAAGATTTTCTATTTCTTTTCACGTTAGAAATGAAAAGTATTGTGGTACGTTATTCAGTCATTTATTATTTATGAGAACATTCCACCAATAAAAAGGGATTATAATTTTAAATAAAAATGTCGGAAATCTAGACGACATTTTGAAATCAGTTTTATTCATATAACAATTGCAAATATTTTCTATTGTTCATCTTTAAATATAATATAATAAAAATAATAATAATAATAATAATAATAATAATAATAATAATAATTGAATACTAAACAAATATGATTTAATGGAAAAAATAATTTATTATTATAAAATATTATTTTAAAAATTGTCTTGGATTTAGAATAAAAGTATCTTTGTATTAGAATGCAAAATTTCATTAAATCCAACATTTGTATGTAATTGGAATTTTATACAAAAAAAATAATTAATTAAATAAATTTAACATTTTATAAAATTTTATTTTAAAAATTGTTTTGGATTTAGAATAAAAGTATCTTTGTATTAGAATGCAAAATTTCATTAAGTCCAACATTTGTATGTAATTGGAATTTTATACAAAAAAAATAATTAATTAAATAAATTTAACATTTTATAAAATTTTATTCTACAAATTTGATTGAATGAAAAATACAAATATTTTCATATTAAAATGCAAAATTGCTACGTTCTCGCAATTGTATAATACTTAACTGTTATTTGTATAATATCTTAAATCATAGTTTCATGCTTAAGTTGATCTAACCTAAAAAAAAACGATAGAATTTCTTGACTAGTTGATTTATATTAAACAAAAAAGTAACATATATCGCGCCCACGTTGATTTTGTAAACCTTTCACAGCGTTATGAATAAATAGAAATATATTTTCTTCCTTTTTGTTTGTTTGTTTTTTTTTCTTTTTGTTTTTATTGACATCATTTTTGTACAAGATAAATTGAAATGATTTTTCATTAAATAGAATTTTCTTGCTAAAGAAATTTCGTCACGGTTCACCATGTATTTCTCGTTATTCGTATAACATTCTAATGTTACCTATAATATGTTACCTTTCTTCTAACATTTCTCAAATGCAAATCTAGGAAGTATAAAAGAATTGTCATTCATCGTTTAAGTACACATATGAAGACATTTTTCATACTGTATACCGTTTGTCGACTAATTATTGTAATTCTACACACTGACTTCTCTTTTTTTAACTTCTTACGTCATTCATTGAACCTATTATAATGAGATGAATTTAAACGATCGTTTCAATTAATTAACAAGAGACAGAGTATACAATGTTTCTTTTTTTCTTTTTTCTTTTTTCTTTTTTTTTTCTTTTTATCAGACTAACTTCCTCATTTATTTTACGTGAAACATCGTGAAAATTTCAAATTGTTATTTGTTTGTTTTGAAAAAATTATCGTCTCATTTGGAAAATAATGTTTTGTTGGACGCCATTACTGATATACTTTAACCTCACTTTTTCAATCTCGATTTTTTGGTTTGGTTTTATTCATCTTTATTTACGTATTTTATTATCTATTTTATTCATTATTTATTTCTTTTCTTTTTTAATTTTCTCATTTATTTTACGTGAAACATCGTGAAAGTTTAAAATTGTTATTTGAATTGTTATTAGAAATAATTTTTTCGTTAGTCGCCATTACTGATATATGCTTAACCTCACTTTTTCAGCCTCATTTTTTTTGTTTGTTTTTATTTATCCTTATTTATGTATTTTTTTAAAATTACATTTCGGATGATACGATGTAACATTAATTTTATATAAAAATCGTTGTTATTTTTAATAAAAAAAATGGATGCATAATAAATGTTATTTTCCATATTGAAGCTTGATCAGTATCGCGAACGTTTCTTAATTAAAACGAATCAAAGGAAATATCTTGTGCTACCGTTTGCCTTTCACGCGAACCGATATATAGGGCACATTCGTTACATATGTAACATATGCATCGCGAATGTTCTACACACAGACTAAGAAAGTTCACTTTTTCAATGTGAATATATGCGTGACATACAATTAAGTAATTATTATTCTTTTCTTTTCTTTTTTTTTTTTTTGTTCTATGGTTTTTCTTTAATGATTTCCTCGTTTAAAGGTCTAACTCGTTGAGCTTTCACCGATCTACGAATAAATATGCATAAATATATATATATATATATATATATATATATATATATATATATATATATATATATAATGTATCGTTTGTAACAATAAGTAACTTTCCATTAGTTCATTAATAATTCTAGGATTTATTAATAATTTATGAATAATATTAAATATCTGAATTTATATTATAGGAGTGGTGTTTCATAATTCAAAATTTTTTTTTATTCGCTAATAAAGTTTTATGTTAGAAATTGTTTAGTAAATTTATATAGTACATATATTCTTTAATTTATGATAAAATAATATATATATATATATAAGTAATATAATAATAATTAAAATTTAAAATTATATTGCATTTATTGAATTATAATTAATTCATTAATCAAATTATTAATATAATTAATAATAATAATAATAATAATAATAATAATATTACAAATTATAATTAATATTAATAATATTAAAAATTATTAATGTAATTAATATAAATTGCTAAATTTATATTAATATGAATAAAATTTAATAAAAATACAATTAATACAATTATTCAATATAAAATAAAACAACGTTTCCTACAATAATAATAGTAATAATAATATTAATAATAATAATAATAATAAAAATTATAATTAATATTAATAATATTAAAAATTATTAATATAATTAATATAAATTGTTAAATTTATATTAATATAAATAACATATAAATAAAAATACAATTAATACAATTATTCAATATAAAATAAAACAACGTTTCCTACAATAATAATAATAATAATAATAATAATAATAATACTATAATATTAATAAAAATAAATAAATCTCTAATAAATATTTAAAAAATTCATGTACTCGTATTAAAAAAAAAAAAATAAAAAAAAAAATGAAAGAAGGAAGAAAACTATTATAAAATATGATTTATTTCTAACGACTCATCGTCAATATTGGAATAGAAAAAGAAAAAAGAAGAAGAACAAGAAGATAAGAAAATTTCCTTTTTTATTTTGTTTTTTTTTTCGGGATCAACGTGAACGTAAGAATGTGTCGTAGTCTGTTGGTATATACCGGGTATCTTGAGGATAATGGAGGACTTCCGTTTCCCGTGGCAGGCCTCGAATAACAATGACTACGTGTATTCGTCTCTTGCGTGTACTTTCTTACACATAATATACATATACGTCTTTACTTGTAACTCATAAATGCTTGCAAAGCACACACACACACACACACACACACACACATAAGGATACTCTGTGTAAATCAGTTCAGTCGGATAAATATAAAAAGAAAAAAAAATCAGATAAAGGATAAAGGATAAAGGATAAAGGATAACAATTATTGTCAAGTGAAGAAAAATGATTAGTTGATTCAAGGAATAATTGAATTTATATTTGAATAATATTCTATGATCTTTGTTATAATTATTATGACCAATGGTTGATAATTGTTGCTTAACTTGATAATAATTAATTATTCGTAATTTTTTTTTTTTTTATTAATTAAATTATTATTTATTATTGTTATTTGGGTTGAGTATGTTTGTGTTTTTTTATTATTTGAAATTGTTTAATATTGAAAATTTTATTTGTAATTTATATTAATTTGAAATATTTTTGTTTCAGCTTTCTTGTCAGTTTTGAACTTCCGGCATGGCTTACCTCCGTGCAGCGCAAGTGAAGCTATCGTGAGTATTTTCAAATTTTCATTATTTATAATAATATAATTATTTTATATTATACATATTTATATATAATTATCATTAAAGAAAATATAGTTATAGTTAATATTAGAAAAAGTACAATTATTTTTATAAATTTATATAATTATATCTTATTTATATCAATAATTATATTTAATTATATATTATAATATTAATTTATATTATTATTTATTCGATTTAAAAAAAAAACAATCAATTATAAAACAATGAAATACAAATTGTTTACTAAAATTATATTCAAATTAATTATTATAATAATCAAATTAATTTTAATACAAATAATAGTTAATATTATTTGTATTAACAAAATTGTAAGTAATTGTTCAAATTAAAATAAATTAGTATAAAAGTATATTTTTAATTTGTCAGATAAAAGAAAATTGAATAATTTGAATGTTATTATCGCCATTACCGATATACCTAATCTTACTTTTAATTTTGGAATAAATTAGAATAAAAATGTTGGAATATTGGTTTCCATAGATTTCTAATTATTCAAATGTTCCTAGAAGTACTTGGATTTCCATAATCTGCCGGATACTAACTTTTCGTGCCAAGGAAAAGTGATTGGTGGTTATTATGCGGACATCGAAACTGGATGTCAGATGTTTCATGTATGCACAATCGGTCAGAAAGGTAATTTAGAATATTTTCTTTTTTTTCTATCTTTTAATATATTATTATATCTATACTTATCTATATATATATATATATATATATAGATAAGTTACTCCGGTTAATGCCACACCCATTGTATAACTGACACTTAGTGATCATAAAGTTGATCAATATTGATCTGTTATCTGTTAGATCTACCTTTTGACGGAACTCTTATTGACCTTTATTTATTTTTTTTTATTAACATTGATACAAAAAAAGGCAACAAAATAAATTCAAATGAATTAATTATTCAATGCACATATATATATATATATATATATATATATATATATATATATATATATATATATATAAACACACGCGTACACGTTAATACATAAAATATAGACATGTGTTAAAATAATAAAGCAAAAGAGATAAGATTTTCTCGTGACGAGACAGTAGTGCCAGACACTCTTGAGTCTCGACTTAGGTCAGTAAACGTTCCTCAACGACCATGACATTCTCTGCGGGTGATCTCTCTCGATCTATTACAAAACTTAATCCTTGCATTTGACGATCTATTAGGTGAGAGAGAGGACCTTTTCGATAACATTAAGATCAACATTTCTTATTACAATGATACAATACAAATTTCATTGTATATATATTTTTTTCCTTCAATTCCCTCCCCCTCCCCTCCCTCGTCTACACCCCCTCCCTCCTCCCTTTAATCCTCTCCCCCCACCAATCAGTCAATTATTTCAAATATCAATCTCATTTTTGTTAAATCATTTTAAATCTAATTGAAAGATCTATCGTTCAACCCCCTGCTCCCTGACCCCCTTCTGTTATCTCATCCCTTGTCATACTTATAAAGATTTATCTCTTTCGTATTAATACAAATTATCTCTCTACCAACGTTGAAATTAAGTTTGCACAATCATTTTGCGCGCTATTATAATGTTTTGAAAGTTTCAACAATCATTTATATGGGTTTCTTTTCTTTTTTTTTTTTGCGTTCACAACTCATACCGAAGATTAATGAACCTGTGACCTTCCAAAGACGAGTTTCTCGAATGATTTATATAACTAGTTTTGTTTCCATGATGTAAAAAAATTGTACGAAATGATTATTATTATTATTATTATTATTTTTATTGTTGTTTTATTTTAATTTAAGAAAAAATTCGTTATGAACAATTTGTTTCATTATGATTGATCGGAATTATGTTAAATCATGGATTAATTGGGTAAAGAAATGATTGTAATGTTCGATGAAAATATTAATTTACAAACCCCCTCTAATGTGGTGGATTAAATGAACACGTAAGGTCCTTAAAGGGCCCAGAGATCTTCAAATTTTTTTTATTAGAGTTAGAGAAAAATGGAGTGTTTTAAATAAATTTATTTAACCTTTTACACTCCGAATTGTATTTCAATTTTGTGACCAACAGTTTCCAACGTTTTTAATTGTTTTGTTTAAAATTTATTGTAACTAAATTAATTAAGGTAATTTAATTTGATAAGATTACAAATGTTGGGTCACACTCAACATAGTAAAGGATTACTATTATTTTTTGTTTTTAAAACTTTATTTTTCTAATTTAAATTTGAGGATCCCAAAATTTGTATTTTTTGGGTCCCCAATTTGTTTTGATTTGTCATCAACTAACTCCCCAAATATGAGTTGAATATGAACAGCCCCGAATAATATTCCTCTTCTTCACCGTGAGATTTGGTTTCAGACGAGATTATGGATATAAGGTTCCTTTGTTTGAATGGAACCATCTTCGATCAAGAGACTAGAGTCTGCGAACGTGTCGACGAAGTTGATTGCAGCAAGAGCGAACAGTTTTATAATCTTAATTTGGAGCTCTATGGAAACAATGCCGTCACTTTTGGGTAAGTTTAAATAATATGTTATGTTATTAATTGAATCATTTTATATTACTTGTTTGTATAATAAATTGTAAAAATGTTTTAGCTTACATGAGAATGAAGAAGAAGATAATCCCTCAGAATCCGTGGAAAATAGTCAACGTACTACCTCTGCACATCCTACCGGTGGCACAACAACAACAACAACATCACGACCAAGTAAACCATCAACAACAACAGCTAGAGGTTCATATTCAACTGGATATCCACAGCAACAATTTAGACAAGGATATCATCATCAATACATTCTTCACAATGATGATAGAAATGATAATCAAGCAACTTCCTATCAATTGTTTAGTAATCAAGGTGTTAGTTCAACAACTGTACAAGAAGTACCTCAAGCTCATCAAATTAGATTCAGTTCAACTGCAAATCCACAAATCATTCGTAATGAACAATCAACCATATCACCGATCTATCATATCACATCTTCGACTATCCAAACATTATTGGATAGAAATCCGAGCAATTCAGCATTGATTAATCCAATATATAATAATCATGGAATTGTCAGCACTACGGAATCATTTAATGTGCATAATCCTAGAGATACGTCAGAGTATCGTGACAATGAACATCGTAAGCATCCTTTAGAAGCTATACAATCAACCAATCAAGGAAAGGTGATACTATTATTTATAATTTTATACACATTTTTGTATTTAACCTATTAAATATAAATCTTTATATTACAATTGAAACTCTACTTTATTATAAGAAAATGTTAGCTAATAATGTACATTATTTTATTTGTTTTGTAGGTATCAAAATTAACAATATCACCAGTACCTTCTCAAGAGGAACCAAAAGATAGTCAAGCTTCTCAACAACAAAGAATTTCGTCGAATTTTCTTCCTACTCCAGCTAGCGTGGAAACAACGATTAAATCATTTTATCCAACTCCAAGGACATCACCGAAACCTTCAGTATCAACATCTTCTAATGGTCAAATTACTCAACATATTCACGTGCCACCTCCTATTCCGGTTCCACAATTGAAACCGCATCATATCACTATAAATCTACCACCACCGGATATTCAGAGGATTATACAAAACCCACCACCACCTTTGTTACCTTCCCAATCTCGCGTCATTGTTACTGCTAAAGCTAGCGTTAGCGATGAAACAGGAAGACCACTTAACACTACACAATTAGTGACTATACCTCTTCCTACTATTCCAGCTACTTATGATGATTATAAAGAAGGTGATGAATCCTTTGATCCATTTTATCGCGATGTACCTAAACTTCGCAATCATCGTCGTGCGGTTATACGCAAAGTTATTAAAAATCATAGAAGAAAAAGATCAGTCAAGCAACTTGATAATCCAGCTATTCGTATCAACACGAATCTTAATTCAAGAGTTGTAAGTGTACATCCATTAAATACAAATTTAAGACAATTAAGGCATACTAGTAAATTTGATGATACTCAATTAAAAGAAGATGAAACAATTAATAAAAAAAATGTTAAACAAAGATCTATTATTAAAATGAAAAATGATCATAATGTTGATGATTCAGAAACGAATGCTTCTTATCACATAAATTTAAATTCAGAAGAAGAAGAAAAGGATAATGATGATGATGATGATGATGAAGAAGAAGAAGAAGATAATGATCAAGATGAGAAAGTATCTGAACATGATCAAAAAGAATCAGAAGAAAATGTTGAATCTGGTATAGAAATATTGGATCTTAATGAGTATACAGATTCTGAAACAGATACAAATGTAGATCAAACAACTGAATCAATCATACTGATTAACAATACTGATACAAATGGTAATACCTTTGAAGTAACATGGTTTACAGATAATATTACTAAAACTGTAGAAAATGCAGACTCACAGATAATTGCATACAACATTTCAGATAAATCCAATAAAAATAAAGAGGAAACAGAAATTGACATAATTTCTGATATGAAAAATGATGATGATGGTAATAAAAATATAGATAAAGTGTCATCGAGAAGTAAAATCACCAAACCTGTCGACACTGTTACAGTTTCTAGTATTTTGTCTACAAATAAAAAAGAACAAAGTAAACAAGAACAAGTTTCTAAATATAATGTAGAAGATAAAGCAACAGATGATGATGATAAAGATTATATGTATGATGAAGAAAAAGATGAAATGGAACATAATTCAGATAAGATAGATAAAACATCTAATAATGAGAAAATAATAGAAGATTTAATTACAACTACTGAAATTGATAATTCTAGAACTGATACTTCAACGAAAAAACTTCATTCGAGAATATCTAGAAAAAAAATGTCTGCAAAACGGAAACATCAGAAAGAAAATGATAGTATGATTGAAATGATTGATCCTGAAAATACTGAAGAACGAGTCTCGACCAATACATCTACCTCTAATTTGGAAACAGAAATTAAAGAACCAGATAATCATGATTCGAATAAATCAGATAAACCAGAAGTAAAAGAAATGGATACTGTGATAAAGTATAGTTCTAAATTTGCAAAAGATTTAACATCGAATAAAGAAAGTGTTGGTAGAAAACGTACACAAATTAACAACGTAGTCAAATATGAATCTGAAGAAAGGAATGTAGATAATTTAGGAAAAGTAAATAATTCTAGTAAATATCAATTGATGAACGATCAGGAAGCATTAGAATCATCTAATGAAAATATTGAAAATAAGACAGATGAATTGAATACGTTTGTAAGCAATATAGAAACTACAGAACCAATTAATGTTTCTTTAGAACATTTTGAAGAAAAAGTAGATATCATTGATAAAAAAATCAATTCTTATACAAAAGAGATTTCGGTTGAACAATATCAAACTACGAATGATGTATCGACGACCAATGGTAAGAATAAAAAATTGGATAAAACTTTGAGCGAAAATTCAGATGACAACGATGACGATGACGATGACGACGATGAAAATGATCGTTTAAAAAATAAAAAACGTTTGCAAGAAGAAGAAGAAAGATCGAATTTAGAAGAAAATTATTCGTTGGAAAAAATTTATCATAAAAGTAAACATAAAAATGTAACGCACGTTGACGAACAAGAATTTCATCAAATGCATGAACATTCTACGATGGAAAATTTAGAAAGTATAGTTTCAAACGACGATTTTCCTGAATATGATTATTCTATGAATGCATCAGATTATGATTGGGATAATTTATACGACTATACTGAATCTGATGACATAGAAGATGTTACCACTTTGATAGAATCTGACAATCACGAACAAATAACGGAATCATATGAAACTGTAACTGAATCTGTTGGAGTGAAAGATTTTAAAACAGTTGAACAGGAAGACAGTACAACGGGTGTTCTGAAATTTATCGACGAGTTACCAAATATTAATAAAACGGAAAGTAGTACGGAAAAAAAAATAGTTTCTGTTGAACCTTCTGAACAAGATTATGTTGACGATAATTACGAGCCACTTAACTACAAGGAACAAGAATCTATGGTTAATACTGAAAATCCAAGTGATGATAAGATTGAAAAAGATATTAAAGTTGTAACTGTCGATGAAAAGTTATCAGATAATGCAGATGACATTAAAACAGATGATATTAAATTAGAGGAAGACAAATCAATGCAAGAAAATGTTAAAGAATTTGACAAATTTGTTGAAAATAAGGAACAACATTTGACTACTACATCAACTTCAAAGACCACGTTAGAGACAATAACTTTATCCACATTGATATCATCAACATTACCACCGAGTACATTATCAGCAACATCTTTGCCACCAATTACAACTTTGCTAACAACAACGACAGTTCCAACAACGATTGTACAAACGACTGTTCCAACAACGATTGAACAAACGACTGTTCCAACAACGATTGAACAAACGACTGTACAAACAACTGTTCCAACAACAACTGTACCAACTACAACTATACCAACTACAACAACAACCACAACTCCCCGTTCTGTACCTAATCTGTTCAAACCATTTTCACTTAGAAAAAATTACAATTACATTCCTCCAACAACAACACCTAATCCAGTAATCATTAAAACTAGATTGCCTTTGTTTAATCCAAAACCAGCCAAACCACCTAAATCTTATAACGAATTAGTACCAAAGCCAGTTATTAGAAAACTTACTTTACCAACTCGAAGACCACCCACTACCACATCTACAAGTACTACAAAAAGAAGCGAAGAATTAAATAATATTGAAAGCACAACAAGCGCTATGGAAAGAAGCGAAGAATTAAATAATCTTGAAAGTACGACAAATGCTATGAAAAGAAGCGAAGAATTAAATAATATTGAAAGTACGACAACAAAAATGTTAGATAATTTAAACGTAACTCAGATTCTTACTTTATCTACTGATAGTAAAGATTCACAATCTTTGAATTCAAATATTGAAAATTTCACTTCGTATCCTTTGTCAAGATTATCAACGCTTTCCATAGCAGCAGTAGGTGTTACTTCTTCTAGTAGTGATACAAGTAACATTTCAGATACTACAGAAACAAGTACAAGTGATACGGATATAACAAATGAAGATATCATGGATGTTTCAACCATACCAACAATTATTCCTACTTTAACAGAAAAGGAATATACGGATAAAAATAAGCATACAGAAACTAAGGAAACTACAACTCCCATTAGTACTAGCTATTATCTTCATGATATAACAGTTGCCACAACAACTGAAAATATACGTTCAATAAATCATCCAATATCAACGCCTAGTACAACTCTAATTGACAGAATCGATAAAATTCCATCATTCGAATCAACTAAGCGATTGAAAGACAAATCTTTCTCTATTTCTAAAATCTATGGCAGTTTTAATTGTTTGGAAAGAGAGATGTATAGATTTTATGGTGACATGAGAGACTGCCGGTTGTTTCATTATTGTTCTCCCGGTTTTACTTCAAAACAAGTTTTAGATTTTCGCTTTGTTTGCGAAGAAGGTACTATGTTCGATGAAGAAAGTCAAAGTTGTCGACACGATATTAAAAGTACCAAGTGCCCTAATAGACTGTGGTAAAATAAGAAAAACATTGTCATTTGTTTGATTTATGTTTTCTTTATCGTCAATATTTCTCCGTCCCATATTATCTTGTGCTATTGATTTTAATAATTAGTGAATCCTTAGGACTCCTTTAATATATTTATAATTTTAATTTAATACACGTAAGATCCCTCTAGAAGGAGAATCCTTCTTCTAAGCATTAGCCATAACTGTGAGTAAATGCGTTGGATTCACACTTATTAAAATTAATGCTATCTCTGATATATATGTAATATGCGTTTATAAATTATATATTATCGTAATGAAGAAAAACATCATATCAAATTAAAGATTTTCAACAAGTGATATACGTAATACCCATTTTAATGAGATTTTTACTCGACTTTTTGATTGAGTAAAGTATTCGTGAGATTTTAGATGTTAATGACTGAAGGATATCGGTTCCTATGCTGCATAGGCAATGGTTTGTAAAAGGATGTAAAATTGTTTATATTTGATATTTATGAATATGCAAGTACATGTGATAACATAATTGCTTTATTAAAAAATACCGTTATTTCTTTCATATCTTTTATTTTCTTTTTTTTTCTAATTGATCATAAAACAAAATACAAAATTGACTGCAACCTGCAGTTTTATATGTATTATAATTTATATTTTATTTTTTATCATACAACAATTATATTTAATTATTAAAATACATTCTTCAATGTGTGTTTGGATTCGTTGTATATACTAATTCCATCGAATTTTGCTAAATGCTAAAATAAGCATGCAAACATAATTATGTCATGTGTCATACACATCGTTTTCAATGATGCTAATATTCATAAATAAAGATTTGTTCCCAATAATTTATCTTTTTCTATAATATGTGCATAATATTCCTACATATATGTATAATTTTCTGCGTGTGTGTTGGAGTTGGATAAGTATTCACACACATTCAAATAAAGAGAATTACATAGACGTATTATTAAGCCATCTAGTGAGAATCATATAAACTATCATTGCGCCATCTAGTGAGTATCATATAAACTATCACTGCGCCATCTAGCTGAGCAGGTAGTATTCATTTAAAAGACTGACATATGTAGGTTATTTTTGTTTCTTTTTATATATATATATATATATACAGGATCATTCATAACCTATCTGGATGCAACTTATAAGCTTAATACGTAGATAAATTTAATAATGATTGGCAATGATATGAGATTGAAAAAGTTAGAACGAATAGATATTTGTATTTGTTACTGTAAGTATTGTACTATATAATTTGATTACAAAATTAATATACATGATGTTTAAAATAAAAATTAATCTACCTCATGAATTTTAATGATTCACACAGTGAATCATAACTTTCAATTGTTATGATTATTATAAATTGATGGATTGGTTTATTAATTAATTGACTTAATTTTTATCTATCATTCGAAACAGGTTTAAAATGAAAGTAATCATTTTAAAGTTTCAGTTACATGATGCTGTCAGAAATAATTATTTACAATTATATTTATAATAATTATATTTTATGAGATGCAACCAGATGGATTGATCAGTTAATATTTAACTAAAGGTTATTTGAATCATTTAAAATAAGTGAAACGTGAGCGTCGATTGCACATTGTGAAATTATTTATAAATAAAAATATATAATTTTCCAGTTAAAAATAAGAATTTAATTGTGTATCATGACCTTTCATCCATTACAAAGAAGATCCACCTTTCTAATCGGATTTGGAATTGGTTTTGTTTTGGCTACGTTGTTTTATTTAATAGGAAATTTGTTTAACGAAAGTACCATTTATAATGAGAAAAAATTACAATATCAACAATATTCAGATGATTTATCAATCGTTTGGATGACACCTATCAATTTTCTCTCAAGAGGTATCAAGTTTCGTAATTGGATCAAAAGTAATTTGACGAAAGGATTAGAAAATGTATCATACGACAAGTGGTTTGCTGGATACAATTTGCAAAGAAATGCCATTGATATGGATCGTTACTTGTACGAACCAAAATCAGATAATACTTCACAGGAATCTGTTATGTTGGAATCTAATTGGTTGAAATCTAAAATATTTATTACATGTGTCGTTTTTGTGGAGAAAGTTAAATTGGCAAAATCCATAAAAGATACTTGGGGTAATCATTGCAATAAAATTTATTTCTTTGGACAACGCATACAAGATTCTCAAATACCTATCATCAATTTTACTATAAAGTTTCAATCCTCTTGGCATTTTCTATGCGAAATTATGAATTATATATGGAAAGACAATGAAATCAAAGAATGGATACTTTTTGTAAAAGATGATATGATGGTGATCCTAGAAAACTTACGTTACATAGTTGCTCCATTAAATTACGAAGAAAATTATTATTTGGGTCATGCGGTTGTAATGTGGGGCCAATCGTACAACGTTGCTCAAGCAGGCTACGTATTAAGTAAAGGATCTCTTAGAAAAATGATAGAAATGTTTAATACGTCTGAAAAATGTGCAGGTGGTGGTAAATATTGGAAAAAGGAAGATTATTATCTTGGTAAATAATTTATTTATTATTTCACATTCAAATGATATATTATATGTAAATTGTAATGTATATATTTTAATGTTACTTACAGGAAAACATTTATCATCTATGGGTATACTACCAATGGATACACGGGATGAATATTTAAGAGGAACTTTTCATGGTTATGCTTTAAATAATTTATTATGGGGAATTGCAAAAACTGGTAGTTATTGGACACATGCTTTGTATCCTTCACGAAAAGAATGTTGCTCTTCCATGTCAGTAACATTTAGTGCTACCGAAGCTGACAAAATGTTTACTTTTAATTATTTATTATACAATTTACATATTTTAACTAATAAAGGAGTTTTTGGAAACAAACGTGCTCCAATGTCCTTGCCGGAAGAAGATGTAAGATTTTACAAATTATTTATTCATTTATATATTTTATTTTGTATTCTTACGAATATTGTTTATCTATTTGTTTAATTTATTATTAATTGTAGGTATGGAAAATCGCATTAAAAGAAGAATTTAATATAACTAACTTGAATGAGATTTCTAGCGATGCATATTATGAAATATGGCATTCGAAGTATTCCGAACCTGAGCAATTGATATTAAAAAATTATCCAAATACTTCTAACGTATTAACTTCTATTTTAACTGCTTATGAATCTCGAAATCAAACGTCCGATAAATTATCATTAAAATAAGAAACAGAGAAAGACTAGATTTATACTATGACATTTTCTATGAAGAAAAAAAACAAAAACGTTACATATATTTCTTGTTACAATATCAAATTTATAAGTATCAATATTATTTTACAAATATTGTTCTTTATTATAATACGTTAATATGTTGTAATAGTATTATTCCATATCATGACAAATATAATATAATTATAATTATAATTATAATTATAATAATAATAATAACAATAAAAAAATATTTAATAAATTATTTCATATTTTCATAATTTTTGTGTCACTTTACTTTATTTAAAAAAAAAAAAGTATTAATAAATGTATTTATAATTCAACACAGTCATCGTGCTAATATCATAAATGATTATCCAAAGTATTATAGTACTATGTGTGTATTACATTCTCTTAATTATTTGATAAACGTTTCCGTTGCAGTCTTCTTATCTACCTCATTAGTAAGCATAATGACCATGATAATGAAAATATATTGTAATATGACTGATATCGTAGAGATATTAATAAGTTTAGCGTAATAGAAAATAAGAGAGAAAGATTATTTTATTTATATTTTAAAATTATCAAAATAATGTAAAAAAAAAAAAACAGAAAAAAAAACATCCCCTACAATGATTTGAATTTTTCTTAGTTTCATTATTTATCGCATAATAACAATACAAATAGAAATAATAAATTTAAATAATTTATTGGTAATGATAGTTTTTAAATCGAAGCTAATAATATATTTAAAATATATCTTTGTTTTGTTTATTTTTTTTTTTAATAAAAGTATACAAAGATGTGAAGTCTTAGAGATTATAAATAATTTATTATTAAATTTTGGTTTCTACATAAGTGACCTAATTTTTTTATCTTGCAATTCGTCAGGAAGCCGACAACATTGCAAAACTTATCAATTATTAAGTTATCTATTTCCTTTCGAAGGAAGCTATATAAAGTAAGAAAATTATGGTAATAGTTATTAAAAAGGATTAATCGCACTGAAAACGGTTGTTACGTACAATATTTTAACTAGTTTTTATTTTTATTTAATAAAGACCGAATTTTTATGTTTTTTTTTTTTTATAAATAAAGTATCGTTAATTAAATGTTATAGATATTGTTAAAATGATATTAGGTAAATTATTATTATTATTTATAGCAATAGTAACTGTTACTGCACTAACACAAGAAGAAAACGAATTGGAAAGGCATGAGTAAGTATTTATAAAGTAAAAATATTTTATATTAATTTTAATATTGAATATTAATCATTTTTACTTTGTTATAATTTTGTCAACATTATAATTAAATAAATCAATTGAATTAAATTATTATTTTTTTCTTTTATTTAGACGTACAATATTTGATTCAATTGTTAAAACTAAAAATGTTAAAAGAAAAAAATCATATGTTGGTGGTTGTACTGAAATACCAGATCCACCGGTTAATGGAAATATAAGATGTTCTATAGATAGGTATGTATTTTTAATAACAAATATATAATCATATAAAAATGCTATTGCACACACACACAAATATTTATTTAAAAAATTATTTATAATATATTATTCTTTTTAGTGGATGTATTGCTCGTTGTCAGGAAGGTCATCAATTTCCGAATGGAGTAAATCAATTAGCTGTAACATGTAGTAATAAAAAGTGGTATGTTGCTGGCACTGATTGGAGTACAATACCACATTGTGAACGTATGTTATATTTAAAAAAAACATGTATATTATCAGCTTAACAGTACAGTTATTGTATAATATAGTAAAATGTATTATAGTATAGTATATACAGGATGTTCTTGGTTTATATATTACAAATGGAATTGAAATAGTTTGATCAGTAAATTCTGAAACACCTTGTATATGATTTTAATATCTAATTATTTGTCATTAAATTTATTTTTATTATTATTATTATTATTTTAGCAATATGTATGCCAAGTTGTCAAAATAATGGAATTTGTTTCGCACCGGATCAATGTAATTGTCAAGAAAATTTTTCTGGACCACAATGTCAATTTGAAAATAAACCATGTTTGGATTCTTTGCCATCTGTTCTTAATTCTCATAAGCATTGTGATTCTAAGTAAGTTATTCACATTTTATTCATTTTTACACTTGTTTGTTTAATAACATTTTAATATGTATATATATTTTATTTTCAGATTTTGTACCGTAACTTGTTTGAAAAATTTTGTGTATCCAGATGGATCATCAATTGCTAATTTGGTTTGTGAAAGTGGTAACTGGGTACCAACCAGAACAGATTGGGTATCAATTCCAGATTGTACACGTAAGTTTAGAAAAACTGTACTATTTTGTTACATGTACTTATTTAAAAGATTTTTTTTCTAAATATTTTATTTTACAGCTGTTTGTAATCCACCGTGTCAGAATGGTGGTATTTGTCTTCCTAGAAATATATGTCAATGTCCACAAGAATTCAGAGGACCTCAATGTCAATATTGTAAACATTTTAAATATCTTTTTATAACAATATTTTAAACTTCATTCGTACATTAATCAATAATAATTATATTGTTTATAGCAATGAATGTTTGTAGCAGTGAAAAATTGAACTTCAACGGTGGTATTTCCTGTATCGGCTCGGAGAATATAAATTCTTGTAAATTAAATTGTCCACTTGGGATAGATTTTGAATTTGAACCAGCAGATGCTTATATTTGTAATTATGATACAGGAGTTTTCTTACCACAACCAATACCACAATGCATAGTTGATTATAGTATAAATATACATGTCGACAGTACTTTGTATAATTCGTATGTTCATAAATCTAATTTTACATGGTCATTTGAAAATATGTTTGAATCCAACGAAGAAAATGATTCCAGTGATTTGTTTGAATCCAACGAAGAAAATGATTCCAGTGATTTGTTTGAATTATATAGAGATGACGAAATGATGGAGGTAATTAAATATAATTCATAAAAAAAAAGGTTTTAGAGAATTTAGGTAACGTATTCATATATTTGTATTTTTTTTCAGGATTTATTTGAAATGTTGGATAATAACTTAGTAGTTATAGAAGAAAAACGACCAGAACCGAAGACTTGTTTTACATGGGGTGGTGCACATTATAAAACTTTTGACGATCAAATTTTCAACTTTGATAGTAATTGCAATCATATTATGTTGCAAGAGAAGAACAATGCTATTTTAACAATAGCTGTACAAAATAGTCCAAGTTGTCAAACGGAATTTCGTTGTTTTAGAATTATTCAATTTTTTATTGGTGAAAAAGAATACACTCTTTCACGAAATGAAAAAGATATACCTGAATTTCGTAGCATTAAAAAATCTTTTCCAATACCAGTTCAATTACCGGGATTACGCGTTGAGATGTCAGCCCATTTCATTATTGTTTATGTAGACTCCCTGGGAGTTAAATTGAAATGGGATGGAGCTTTTTTAGTACAAATAGATGCTTCTGAAACTATGTGGAATAGAACAGTAGGTTTATGTGGAAGAATGAATGGTGATCCTAATGATGATTTGATAGGTAAAACTGGGAATCATCCGACAAGTATCAAAGCATTAGCTAATAGTTGGGAAGTTGAAGATATTGGTGGTGAGTTTTAAAATCTGAAAATATTGAAAAATATTCAATATATAATTTTTCTTATATCTTATTATTTTTTATATTTCTAGAAACATGTAACGAAAATCCAAAAGAACAACATTCTTGCCCATCACATTCGCAACTTGCACAAGAAGCTTATGAATTTTGTTCACAATTATTATCAGATAATAAATTTCGAAGTTGTTCAAATACATTAAAGATTTCAGATTTGGAATTAGCTTGCGTTTGGGATTATTGTGCTTGTAATGATTTGGATAAAAGAACTTGTGCTTGCGAAACGATGAATGTTTATGTAAGACAATGTGCACATAAAGGGATTGTTTCTTTGGCTGGCTGGAGGAACGAAGATCTTTGTTGTAAGTTATTATTATAATTATTGTATTTTATTAAATTATTATCAAACTATGTATTTTTATCTTCTGCACAGCAATGCAATGTACAAAAGGACGTATTTACATGCCATGTGGACCAAAAGCGCAACCTTCTTGTGGTTCTGATATCGAATTTAATATAAATGATGCAGATTGCGAAGAAGGATGTTTCTGTCCTAAAGGTACTTTGATGCACGAAGATAAATGTGTACCACAAGAAGAATGTCCTTGTAGATTAAGAGGAAAACTATTTCATCCTGGAGCAAGTGTCGCAAAAGATTGCAATACTTGTACGTGTACTTCTGGCAAATGGATTTGCACGCAAGTTCAATGTAGTGCTAGATGTGCTATCATTGGCGACCCACATTATACAACTTTTGATGGGAAACATTATGATTTTATGGGTAAATGTAAATATTATCTATTGAAAGGCGAGGATTATAGCATTGAAAGTAAAAATGTTGCATGTTCTGGAGCAATATCAGAAGTAAGTAATTATTTTAGACAAATAAATGTTACATACTTCATTCATATATTGTCAAACAAGTAATTAAAGTATTTTTATTATATTTTTATTCAGTCTTTAGGTTTTACTCCCTCTGATACACCTTCTTGCACAAAGACAGTAACGATAAGAACAGAAAAAACAACTATCCAGTTAAAACAAGATAAACAATTGGTTATCAATGGAGAGGATATTAGTAAATTACCACTTTCTGTTAATGGAATTAAAATACAAGCTGCGAGTAGCATATTTCTCGTTGTTCGTATGTTGAATGGTTTAGAAGTATGGTGGGATGGCATATCACGTGTTTATATTAATGCACCTGCAGAATTTCATAGTACGTTTGATACCAAATTTTTGTATTGTGATTTATTTTTCTTTTAGATATTTTAAAACAAAATAAATTTTTAATTTTATTTTGTATATTTTATTAGGTAAAACAAAAGGATTGTGTGGAACATTTTCTAACAATCAGAAAGATGATTTTATAACACCAGACGGTGATATTGAACAGGTAGTAACTCTGTTTGCTAATAAATGGAAAACGAACGAACAATGTTTAGATGTTCATGAAAGAGAACCAAAACATCCTTGCGATTTGAATCCACAAAAACGTGAATTTGCTAAAGAATATTGTTCTAAATTGTATACAGATATATTTGCTGGTAATTGAAATTTGAGATTTTTTTTGTTTATTTTGATTTATAAAAAATCACAATCAAAAAGTACACACACACACACACACACAATAATAATAAAATTTGATTATAGATTGCCATTGGTATGTAGAACCAGAAGTATTTTACAAAGATTGTTTATACGACATGTGTACATGTACGACTGACATCAAGAAGTGTTTCTGTCCCATATTATCCGCATATGCAAAAGATTGTGCAGCGGCAGGAGTAAAATTATTTTGGCGTAATGAAGTTCAAGAATGTAGCTTGCAATGTCCTGGAGGTCAAGTATATCAAATTTGTGGCAATAGTTGTAAAAGGTATTTATATAAATTTGAATTAAAATGAATCGTAGGTGTTAAGTTAAAATATATTTAAAGTAAAATTATATTTTTTTAGGTCATGCGGTGATATATCTTTTAATCCAGATTGTAAAGAAGAATGTGTAGAAGGTTGTAATTGTCCTGAGGGTCAAACGTTGGATATTATGGGTGAATGTATTCCAATTGGTCAATGTCCTTGTATTTATTCAGGTATTGAATTCAAAGCTGGTTATCAAGAAATACGACCTGGACAGAAAGGGCAAGATTTATGCACTTGTATAGGTATATTAATCATTATTCAATAAATTGATGTATAATAGTTGAAAAGTAATTTATTTATTTGTGAAATGAAATTTTTGTATAGGTGGTAAATGGGATTGCAAACTGGCTACGTCAGAAGAGCTTAAAAAACGTCAATCAGCTAATAACACATCAGTTCATTGTTCTGCAACAAAAAATTTAGAATTAACAGATTGTGAGCCAGTAAAACAAAGAACATGCTACAATATGCACATACCGGTTACAGAAAGTCCAATTACTTGTCAACAAGGATGTATTTGTAAATCTGGTTATGTTTTGGATGTAATTAACGGTGTTTGCATTAAAGAAGATGAATGTCCTTGTCATCATGGAGGAAAAAGTTATAAAGATGGATCGATAATACAAAGCGATTGTAATACTTGTCAATGTGCAAGCGGTAAATGGAATTGCACGGATAGAATATGTGCAGGTATAATTTAATATTTTATTGTATTTGAGTTATAATTTAATTTTATATTGCATTTAAAATGATAAAATAATTTTCTTTTAGGTGTTTGTTCTGCATGGGGTGATTCTCACTATGAAACGTTCGATGGGAAATTGTTTAATTTCCAAGGTGTATGTGATTATATTTTAGCAAAAGGTGCCCTCAGTAAAGAAGAAACATTTTATATTTCTACTCAAAATGTTCCTTGCGGAACAACCGGAGTCTCTTGTTCTAAATCCATAACACTTAAAGTAGGACAAGGTACCAATCAAGAATCAATTACACTAACAAAAGGAAAAGCATTGCCTAAAGGAAACTTTAAAAGGATTGCTATTAGGACAGTAGGTTTATTTGTGTTCTTAGATGTGCCTGATTTAGGTTTAGTACTACAATGGGACAAAGGTACGCATATAATTTTAATTATTATACTTCACATTATTTTTATAAAGTTGTAATTACAAATTGGTATTTTAAATATTTAATTTAGGTACTAGAGTTTATATTAGATTAAATCCAAAATGGAAAGGACACATGAAAGGTCTTTGTGGTGATTACAATGATAATAGTGAGGATGATTTTAAAACACCTTCCGGTGGTATTTCTGAAGTTTCTTCCAATTTGTTTGGAGATTCATGGAAGATAAACGACTTTTGTCCTGAACCTAAAGATATTAAAGATCCATGCGAGCAACATCCAGAACGTAAATTATGGGCTATCGAAAAGTGTAACATTTTGAAATCTGATCTTTTCCGATCATGTCACTCTGAGGTGGATATTGAATTTTACGTGAAAAATTGTATCTTCGATACATGCAGTTGTGATACAGGTAATTTAATTATCATATATTTTTATTTATTAATAATTTTAAATAAATTTATTTAAATATGTATTTCTGTTTATACAAGGTGGCGATTGTGAATGTCTTTGCACATCATTAGCAGCATATGCTCAACAATGCAATGCTAAAGGTGTTCCTATAAAATGGCGTTCTCAGGATCTTTGTCCAATACAATGTGATAAAGAATGCAGTTCCTATTCCCCATGTATTTCAACATGTCCACACGAAACTTGTGATAATTTATTAACTATTAAAGATAACTTACATCTATGTTCACAAGACGCATGCATCGAAGGTTGTTTATTTAAACCGTGTGCCAATGATTATGTATACAAAGATGCCAATTATACGGAATGTATTCCTAAAGCAACATGCAAGCCAATATGTGCAGAAATTAATGGGGTATGTTTGCTAATTATTTTATTTAGAACAGCATTAACAATCTCCTGTTATATTTTTGTGGAGTTGTATGTGGATCCAAATTATTATTAATTATTTATATTTCAGACTGTTTTCTTTGAAGGCGATGAAGTTAGCAATGATGATTGCAAAACTTGTTTCTGTAGTCGTGGTAAAGTAATATGTCAAGGTGGACCATGTGTAACTGTTCCTACAACTCCTATAATTCCTACAATTCCTTTGGAAGAACCATTAAAATGTATCGATGGTTGGACTGCTTGGATTAACAAAGATCAAAATGTAAAAGGAGTAAAACTAAATGACATTGAACCATTACCAAACTGGACTGATTTGGTAAGACATTAATTTGTATAATATTATAATCAAATCTTCCTTCCAATTTAAAAACTTAAGTATAATTTATATTAAAATATATTAAAGGCATCAATCGAAGGTTCAGTTATTTGTACAAAGGAACAAATGATTGATATACAATGTCGATCAGTAAAAAATCATTTAAGTCCAAAGGAAAGTGGTTTGGATGTCGAATGTAGTTTAGAACGTGGCCTTTATTGCAAATCTCATACAGATTTGCCATGCTTAGATTTTGAAATTAGTGTTCTGTGTCAGTGTTCTCCAGAAACTACATCAACGTCAACTACAGTTTTAAGTATGTAACATGATTAATTGGTACGATGATTGTAAGTTAATAGACATGTTGAATTTTACTTCATAATTATTTTTAGCTTCTACAGAAATATTGAACAACAATGTTTGCGAAGAAAATTCTTACAAAAAGCATCCAACAGATTGTCATATATTTTATCAGTGTGTTTACAATGTCTGGGTTGAAAAAACATGCGGCTCTGATATGTTTTACAATTCAAATTTTAATGTATGCGATTGGCCAGCTAATGTTGTACTTGTTAGACCAGAATGTTATATCAAACAAACGACTCCGAGTAAACAAACCCAATGGACCCAAAATACTACCACATCTTATGGAAATACACTGATTACAACGGAGGAGAAAAAGGTTACAACTACAAGTAAGAAAAATATGAAATTGACTTTTTTATATTCATTTATATTATTTTATTAAAATTTGTTTATTTTTACAGGATTATGCAAAGTTGATGAAACATGGAACGATTGTGCCGTTAAATGTAGCCAAACTTGCGAATACTATCGTTTTTCTTTATCAGAACAAGACCTTTGTAAAGGAGACACAGATTGCATTCCAGGTAAAACAAATTTGATTATTGATTATTATATTTGAAATTATTGTTTGTTTTAAAAGATAAATAATAATTTTTTCATGTTTATTAGGATGTGTATCATCCAAAAGAACAGAATGTCCTTCGTCTAAATTTTGGAAAGATTTTGAAACATGCGTTGATTCAAATGATTGTAATTGCAAATCTCACAACGGAGAAAGTATCAAACCAGGCAACGTTGTTAAAGAAAGTGAATGTGAAATATGTCAATGTATTCATAACTATTATACTTGCGATAAAACTGTGTGCACGAATGTTGCTCATCAAGTTGAACCATCGTCATCGTGAGTAGAGAATCATACTGTTGAATTGTACTTTTGTTTTTATGAAAGAGGAAATATGTTATTAACGAAGTATTACAAATTTTTAGTACGTTTACACCTACGCTTAATTATGAGGAAAAGCTTTCAACTTTGATTACTACAGAAGAAAATATAATTATTGTAACCAGTACTGTAACTCCACCTGAACAATGTGATAGTGGTAATTACATACCACTTATTCAACAATCTGCAACAAATGAAGTTTCTTTTAATGCCAGTAGTAGTAATGGCAATGAATTTCAACCTGGCAATGCAGTATTTGATAATAAAATAACAAAGAAACCAATTAGAAGTTGGCAACCATATTTTGTTGACAAACATCAATGGTTTGAAATTGTTCTTTTAACAGATTAGAAAGTACTTTTAATTTTATAAGACTTATACAATTTTATTTAAGAATATTTATTTATTAGGTTAACTATAGAATTTCAACATCCTCTACCAATTTATGGTATCATCTTAAAAGGTTCTCCTATTGATGATAAATTTGTAACAAGTTATCAAATACTTTTCTCCGATGATGGTTATGCATTTTCATATGTAAAGGATAATACAAATGAACCACGTATATTTAGAGGACCCGTTGACAGTATCAAAGCAGTTGAACAAAAGTTTTATGAACCTATCGAAGCTAAAATTATTCAAATAAATCCTTTGACGTGGCATAATGGAATTGCTATCAAAGTTGAACTACTTGGTTGCGAAGAAGATGTAATTGAAGCTACAACTGTACCTGAAATATTATCAACTACAACTGAATTTTTTGATACGACAACTGTTTTTGAAAAAATTATAAACCCAGGTAATACATTTTTTTTCATTTAATACTTATATTCTTTTTAATGAAATATTTTTAAAAGAATAAATTAATTCACACTTATATAACAGTATGTGAAGATTCCATGGGGTTGGACAATGGATTGATGTCAGATACACAAATTTCTGCATCCTCTTCTTTCGACAATTTATTACCAAATCTCCAATTATCAGCACCAGGCATATGGAGACCTAAATTGGATAATTTAAATCAATACGTTCAATTTGACTTTTTGGAACCACGAAATATAACAGGAATTCAAACTAAAGGAGATAATAATATATGGACAACTGTCTACAAAATTTTTTACAGTATTGATGGTCATCAATGGAATCCAATAATTAATGACGATAACATCGAAGTTGAATTTTTAGGAAATTTTGATTCTATTAATATTAAAACTAATTTGTTTGAGAGACCATTGCGAACAAGATATTTAAAAATACAACCAATCAAATGGCATGAACATATTGGATTGAAAGTTGAAGTACTTGGATGTTTCTTACCATATCGTAAATATTTATTTTACAGATATTTAATTATTATTAATTATTTTTATTATATTTATTTATATTTCTTTTTTCAGCTGTAGTAACAACAGAATTGCCTACGTCGACGGAACAAATTGTAACAGAATGTAATACATGTGATGGTATATTAATAGAAAATACAACTACATGTAATTGTGATCAATCTCTTTGGTGGAACGGAGAAACTTGTGTTTCCAAACAAAACTGTCCATGTGTTGTTGGTCATATCTCGTAAGCAAAAATATCTAATAATATGTGTATACATCTACACAATTATTTAACAACATACATTTGAATTATATTAGGTATGCTGTTGGATCAATTTATGAGTCAGAAAATTGTCAACAATGTTCTTGTACTTTGGGTGGTATATCTTCATGTATACCAAAGAAATGTGAACCATGTCTTGAGCCAGGAATGCAATCAGTTATCACAGAATTGTGCAGTTGTATTTGCAAACCTTGTCAATATGGTACAAGATACTGTCCAACTAGTAACATTTGTTTAAATGAAACTTTATGGTGCAATGGAGTACAGGATTGTCCTGATGACGAGAAGGATTGTCCAAAAATTGAAACATCCTCTAGTCACTTTGACTTTACCGATGAAGTTAAATATACAACCACTCCAATTCCTACTAAAACCACTGTTCAAGGTAAACTAGCAATTACATATTTTTTCTTTGTGATTTTATATTAATACATTATATTTTAATGTACTAAGAAAAATGTATTTAGTTCCTTCAGTTCAATGCGAAGAACCTACATGTCCTATTGGATACAAGACAGTTATACGGGATGGTTGGAATAAACGTCATTCAAGTAAAGCTTTTAACAATGTTTATGAACATACTTTCATCGATAATAAAAATATTTTTACGAAAGGTAAACGAAGACCTACTAAGTATTCAACTAAACAGAATTATAGGTAAATATAAATGTATTATAATATTTATTATATTAATATGTTAAATGCTAAACCGGTTCCTATAAATCAGCCTTGGATTTTCTATCCAGACTACATTGATCATTGATTGTCAATATTCTCATGTTTTTCTATATATATATATTTTTTTTATAGAAAATCATGGAAATATCATGAATCTGTTAACCATGACATTTATAACAGCCAAAGAAGTATGGTTTGTCCACACTTTACATGCGTTCCGATTAAACCACCATTGGCATTTGGTGGAATTAATATTCCAGAACATTGTCCAGAAGTAGCATGTCCTCCAAGTTATACAATAAAATATGAAAAAATGAGTATGTATAAGATTGAAAAATGTCGAAAGTACACATGTGAACCTCCAGTACCGTTAGAAGCTATTTGCAACGTCACAGGAAGAACATTTAATACGTTTGACAATTTAGAATATAAATATGACATATGCAATCATATTTTAGCAAGAGATATGTATGGTAATAAATGGTATATAACATGTAAGTAAATAATACTTAAATTATATGTTTATTTTATGACCATTTGTTTATTTTATTTTTATATTACATTTGACTGATGATTTCAGTGGAAAAATTATGCGAAGGTATACAATGTTCAAGAAATTTAGCAATATTTATTGACGATGAAGTAATAGTTTTGTATCCAGACATGCACATAGATATTAACGATTATACTTATACATCAAACCAAGTTGCACGTCTTGGTGATAAATTTAAATTATTTAAAGTGTCACGCGTTGGTGATACCATATACCTAATTTGCGATCATTATGGATTTTGGGTCATGTGGAATACAGATACAAATATTAAAATTGGTATTAATAAAAAATTGAATAGTCTTGTTGATGGGCTTTGTGGTTACTTCGATGGAAACATATTAAATGATAAACAAATGCCGGATGGAAGACAATCTAAAAGTACTGTTGAATTTGGTAATAGTTGGATAATGGAAGGTGCATTGCAATGTGAATCTCAGGTTTGTATTTATAATAATAGACTTTTTAAAATATAATAATAAATGTAATATTTTTATATATACAATAAATTTTCTTTTTATTTTGAAGGTGTGTCCGTATGATATTAAAGAACAAGGATGGAAACTTTGTAACATGATAAAAGATCGATCTTTTGCTATTTGTTCTGATGTGGTAGATTTGGAAAAATTCTTATCAAGATGTTTAGAAACTGCTTGCACTTGTTTACGCAGTAAATCTACTTATGATGATTGTCGTTGCCGAACATTAACAACTTTTGTTACTGAATGTCAGGCTAACAATCAAAATATTGATTTGTCAACTTGGAGAAATATTTATGATTGTCCTGGTAATTGTTCAGCACCCTTTGTACATAAAGATTGTTTCCGGTAAGATTTTTAAATATATTAATAAATGTTGAATGTATTTTTTAATGTACATACATGTAATTTTTATTAATTATTTATTTATAATATAGGAATAAATGTGAACGTAGTTGTAACGATTTACAAGAAGTTGATCCTTGCCCAATTATGGAAGGTGTCTGCTTCTCTGGTTGTTTTTGTCCAGAGGGTACAGTACGTAATGGTGATAACTGTATTCCAACAAGTGAATGTCGTGACTGTATTTGCGAAGGATTTGGAAATTCGTTTATTAGTTTCGATAGAACAAATTTTACATTTGAAGGAAATTGTACATACATTTTATCGAGAGATATTGTCAACGAGGCAAATTCAAAACATAAAAACCATACATATCAGGTATAATTATTATTTTTTATTTATAGATAAATTTTAGTAACATAATTAATTTGATTTTATAACATAACAGATCTTAGTTTCCAATATTATTTGTGACACTGGTATTTGTACTGAAGGTATTATTGTTTTGTATGAGTCACATGTTATCAAAATCTTCCAAATACCTACAGAAAGAAGTGTAAGTATTTATATCTTAAAAAATATGTTAGAAATATATTAATTAAAATGTTATTAAATAATATTATTTATTTTCTAATAGTTAGTAGAAATAAATGTTGATAATACAATAGTGAATACGTTGCCTTATGAAACGCATTGGTTGAAATTTGAGGAAACACCTGGAAAATATTTGAAATTATTAATACCAGCTATTCAATTAGAAATTACTATTACGCAACCTAATTTTGCATTCACAATTAGAGTTCCATCGCGAATATTTGGTGATGCCATTGAAGGTTTATGTGGAAATTGTAATAATGATATTGAAGATGATTTAAAACAACAAGATGGAAAGGTAGGAAGAATATTTAATAAATAAATATAATTATTAAAATATTTGTATTATTGTATTATTTCTCATTTTTTAGATTACAAATAACGTAGAACAATTTGGCAAAAGTTGGTTGGTTAATAGTTTACCATTTGACTATCATCTTGATATTCAAAATTGCATATCTAAACAATCTAAACAAGAACCTATATGTAATCAACTAGGAGAAAATGATTCGTGTAATCAAATTTTAAGCACGGTATTTGCTCAATGTCATGATCTTGTTGATCCCGATCCATATTTGTCTATTTGTCAAGATTCATTGTGTATGGGAAAAGATTATTGCGATAATATAGCAGCATATGCAAGGAAATGTGCAGAAGTAGGTTTATGTATCAATTGGAGAACATATGACATATGTCCATATACATGTCCACCACGTATGTTCTATAATTATTAATATAAAAATAACAATATATAAAAAAATTCATTAACTGTTTTATTTGCTTATTATTTACAGATTTGCAATATAAACCATGCGGTTTTGGTTGTACTTGTGATAATATTAATGCAGAAAATAACGAAATATGTAATGTACAGTTTGAAGAAGGATGCTTCTGTCCGGAAAATTATGTACTTCACAATAACACATGTATCGAACAAAAGAAATGTTTAGTGTGCGACGAAGATGGTCACATTGAAGGAGATATTTGGTATTCAGATAAATGTACTACGTGCACTTGTCAGAAAAAACGAGTTAATTGTCAAAAAACAGAATGTCCAACATTGGATACAATTTGTGAAGAAAACATGACACCTAAACTTGTATCCGGTACTGAAACTGATTGCTGTCCTAAATATTTGTGCAGTAAGTACAAACAAATTAATAATAGATTTATAATGTTATTTATATTTTTCTGTTTTATTTTATACAATATAATAATATCAGTTGCAGCAACGGAATCTCCATTATGTGAAGAAATGCAACAACCGGAATGTGGATTTGGACAAGTTATGAAATTGCATACAGATACTAAAGGATGTAAAAAAATTGTTTGTGGTATGAAATACACATGAATATATTTTATTACATTGAATTAAATTTAATATTGATGGATTAATAAATTATTGTAGAATGTTTATCAACGGAAGAATGTCCTGCATTGGAAGACATTGAATTAGAAATTGAGTTAATGGAACCTGGTATGGTAACAGAGATGAATACAAGTGGCTGTTGTCCGAAAATCAGTAGGATTTGTAATCCATTGACATGTCCTCCACCACCAGTTTGTCCTGATTATTATATACTAAGTAAAAAACCATTAAAAAGTGCATGTTGTTCACATTATGAATGCAGTAAGTACAAAACTATACATTTCACGTTAATGTTTAAGTATATTCATAATAAATTAATGAGAAATAATGTTAATTTGTATTTTGTAGAACCACCAAAAGATATCTGTATTTACAACGCAACATCAAATACAGGCTCACAGTATGTAATATCAAAAACTATTGGAGAAGAATGGAAAGAAAATAATTGTCGAACATGCGTATGCGAAAATTCCGATTTAGGTCCTGAAATAAAATGTTTAACGGTAAAGTGTCCTGATGTTACAATTCATCCAGATATAAGTGACTTTGTAATGGAAGAAATTTTATTAAACGATGAATGTTGTCCGAGTTTGAAACGTATTGCATGCAAGGAAGGAGATCAAATTTATAAGGTAAGATTAATTTGGAGGATTTTTCTTTTTTAATTAATATAAATTATATATTATTACTTGTTAATTATTTTTTACAGGTTGGTGAAACGTGGAAACCAGATCAAGAAGATGCATGTATTACAAAAGAATGTATAGAAGATTCAAATAATATACAAAAACAAATCAAAGTACAAAATTGTAATGTTTCTTGCGAATATGGTTACGAGTATCAACCATCTAACGACAAAAGCAATGATTGTTGTGGTAAATGTGTTGCCATTGGTTGTGTTGTAAACAAAGAAATTAAAAATATTGGAGAACAATGGTATTCCACTGATAATTGTGTCACATATTCATGTCAATCAGTAAATGGAAGTGTAAGTATAAATAAAGATGATAATTGAGTTAAAATCTCTTACACATAATAATTTCAATTTGTGATATGATATTTTTAGTTATACATACATTCAGTAACCGAAAAATGTCCTGAAATCAATCTAATCGATGAAGAAGAATACGTGATTGAGAAATATTTTCTGCCAGATACATGTTGTCCAGTTACTGTTAAAACAGCTTGTCGTGACAATGGTAGAATTTATCAGATAGGTGAACAGTGGAAACATCCAACTAATGATTGCATTACTCAAATATGCACATCTAAAGATAATGGTGCTATAAAAGCATCAGATTATAAAACTTGTTCTGAGGATTGTCCTATGGTAAGATTATAATGATTTTTATTATTATAACAAATAATTGTTAATATTAAATTTAATTTGTTAACAAGGGTTGGAAGTATCAAGCACCGATAGATGATAAATGTTGCGGAGAGTGTCAGCAAATGTATTGCGTCTATGAAAATATGCTTTACGAACCAGATGAAACGTGGTCTTCTGACGATAACTGTACGACATATACTTGTTTAGAAAAAGATAATCAGGTAATATGAAATAATATTTTTTATATAGAGTATAATAATGTTTATGAAATTGTACATTAATTTAATAGAGAATTGTTTCGAATAATTTCAGTTCATGATTATTAGAAGTTCAGTTGATTGTCCTGATGTTACACACTGTCCAAAAGAATCTTTATATAATGATGGTTGTTGCCAAAAATGTAATTTACCAAGTCTTAATAGTCAAACAGGTAAGTAAAAAAGACCAATTTGTAAATTGATATTACAATTGAATATTATTTAATGTTTATTTATATTTTTCAATTATAGGAAATTGTATTCTTAATACGATGAATTCAAGCGATACTATTGGTATTTTTATCAAAGAATCTGAAATATATGGAATTTGTACAAATTTAAAGCCCATTGAAGGAATTACTAATTGTGCTGGAACATGTCAATCTGGAACAGATTTGGATAAAGGCAAAATAGATTTTAAATATAAATTAAATTTATATTCAGAAATTTCTTTTTATTCAGAAATTTTCTTTTCTTTTTATTACAGAGACATGGATGCAATTTAATTATTGCGAATGTTGTCAAGCAAAAGAATATCGTGATTTTGCAATTGAGCTTACATGTGAAAATGGAGCAAAGGTTTCAGAAAAAATAATGCTACCAATTTCATGCTCTTGTGATACATGTGCTTCAATAAAATAGCCAAATAATTTAAGGTCATTTAATATTTTAATATAATATATTTCTGTGTTGTGTGTATGTGTATAAAATAAAACAATTAAATAATCTAAATATGATGATTTAATATGATAAGTATGATACATTGATTGATATATCAGTAGATGATAATATTAAATATTAGATTATTTTCATTAATATTTGTTATTTAATAAATTATCTTTAATCGATAAGTTAGAAAATGATTATAGTTATTTATTAAATAATTTCAGTAATAAAATAGTCTTACCATCAATCGATAAGTAAGTTTCTTACTAAGTAATAATGATATAGTATACGTTTATTCCGCAAGTAGCGGTTGTTTAAAGACATTAATTGTATTTAGAGATAATAATATTATTTATTAAACAAATTATTCAAATTAAAATCAATTAAGAATATTATTATAACAAATATTAATAACATTAAAGTATTATTTTAATTGTAATGAGAAATTTTGATGAAGAAATACATTTTTTAATGTTTTATTTACCTTTCAGGTATATGCAAGTAATTTTATTGATTAGAATTAAGAATATATGAAAGAAGTATAATATAAATTATGAAATATATCTCAAGAAAATAGCAACTTTCTAAAGAAGAAATCATTTTTAATGTATTAATTTTATCACAACTTTAGTATAAACACACAAGTAGGTTTCAATTATTTATTAAATCAATTTGTTTTAAAAGGAACCAACATTAATAACAAATTTATTACAGCAATCAACAATTAATTATACTATTTTTTTTTAAAAGTTTCTTAAAATTAGCTGTAATTTATTCATCATAATTATTCGAATGATTTTCAATAGAAGAAAGGTAGGAAAAGAAGATATCCAATTGATTTTTAAATTAAATATATATATATATATTTTTTTTTCTTGCATTTAAGAAATAACCAAGTAGAACTATAGAAGAAACGTCTATTACATTTTCTTTTCGTTACGATTGGAGACGGTTTTTGCTGAAACATCGGCTAGCTGATCCGGCATTTTCCAGGCCGCTTGGTTTATCGTTCAGCGTGATCCCTCTGTTCGTACCGCGGTGTTACAAGTTCCTGCAATCGATGTTTTCATCCCATCTTCCTAACCCAGCTCCGCCCACGCCCTTTCTCTTCCTTTTCTTCTTATTCTTCTTCTTATTCTTATTCTCTAGTTCTCTCTCTTTTTCTCTCAATCTATTTTCATGTATATATTTCTTCTTCTATTTTACTATTTATCTTCATGTACTCTTTACACATACACACACACACACATACATACTTCTTTTTATCTATTTATCTATCTATTTTCATGTACTCTTTTTCTATCTCACTATTCTCATATTTTTATCCTAGTCTCCAACTATTACCTTAATCCATTATCATTGACTATTTTTTATTCTCTTTCTTTCTCATTTATTTATTTTTGTCCTATTTCTATCCTTGTTCTATTACTACTACTATTATTATTATTATTATTACCGTAACTACTATTATCATTATTATTACTACTAATATTAGGTGATTGCAAAAGTTCGTACCAAAGTTCATTCTCAAAAGTTTGTGAAAATTGGGGAAGGAAAATTACTGATATTATTATTAATATTACTATTACTACTACTATTGCTACTATTATTACTGTATTATTAACTTTCATGTAATTTATTTATTTTTCTTCTTTCATCATTTATTTTCTCTTTTATATTCACTTTCATTATTTTTCATATTTTTATTCTTCACATATTTTTACAATTATTATATCATACAATATTATTATTATTATTTATTATTATATTTTTTACTTTCTTTCTTTCTCTCTCTTTCTTCATCTTCTTCTTCTTTTTTTTACTCATTGACTATTCTCATAACATTTTTATTCTTCTCACTACTACTACTACAACTATTACTTCCATGTCGACCTTTTCAAATAACCGATGCCATTTGTCTCTCTCTCTCTCTTCCACCCTTTCGGGGAGGGGGGAAGGGGCCCACCCTATTCATCCCTTACTATCTTTTTCTTTTTCCTTCAAATCTATAGGTATAAGCGCGACGATGCGAGTTACCGTAGGTTTTTACCGTAAAACGTAGTAGAAAAGCTGCTCGATTTGATGGTTTTCGAAGAGGGTCTTTGGGATTCTCGATTTCGAAAGCTTGGATTCCAACAAGAGGGAGATGATCGTTCATGGACTAAAACTCTCTGTCCTTCTGTTCGATTATCCCGCGAAAGAAGAGGGCGAATAAAAGTAAGCGATACTACCGAGACTTCCTTTTAACGTTCGTTCTTTTACGGACTTTTAGCGGTCGCGATACTGAACGATCGTTAAACCATTCCCTTTTTTTTTTTTTTTGAAACTCTTTTTTCTTCTTTTGTTTCATTTGTCTTGTCCAATGGAATTAAATTAAAAAAAAAAAACGTTCTCGAAGGTAATGGGGTACGATAAAATTGTTGGATTAGTTGTTTCAATTTTTTTTTATTAATTTATTTGTAACATTAATGATAAAAAATATATTTGTAAATTGTTGTCAAAGAAATAACAGTTGATTTTGATTGAAATTGCAAATTAACCCTTTCTTTGGCTAGATTTGATGTAACAGTACGTTATTTGTTTGGGTAAAGACTCACATGACGTTTTGATACGTCATTTAAACTGAAATGAGATTTAATTACTTTATTTTGGTTTATTTTAAAATAATTTGAGTAATTATTTATATTATTATAATTAATTGTTATAATATTTCAAAGTAATTTTCAAATAAATGTGTACCCAAAGGATTAATATTGTTAAGTTGATTTGATTCTTTTTATTCGAGGTTATGTTTTCTTTTGTTTTTGTTTATATTGTAAGAAGAAGAAGATGATGAAGATCTATTGGTATAGCTTTGATTAACAGTGAAATAGTAAATTCATTTGTTTATTAAAAGTGTAATGTATTATTATATAATATATTGAATTGTCCGGAAAGTTCGTGCCAATTTTCGGTAGATGGCATTAAAGTTCTTTTGCTAAAAAAGACCTGAGAAGTTCTGGAAGGACGAAATTTTGAAGTTATCCTTAAAAATGAAGAAAAATTGTGAAATAGATTGTAACTTATATATAATTTAATCAATATATACCAAGAAAAAAATGTAAATTCGTTGCATTTCAATCGTCCGTCAAAATTGGCAGGAATTTTTCGAAAAATTCAATATTATCGATTCAGTAACACATTAAAAAAAAAAAAAGAAAAAAATACAAGTAGTTTTTAACTGTGCATCATTCCCTGAGGCATCGGATTTTGTTTCCCAGGTCCGTTGGATTCGAACGACGTCGAACGAAGATACACGTCGGGAGACACGCGATCTGATATTCAATATCCCAAGCTTTCTCCCTTGGGAGTATTTGGCTTCGAGTTGGCATACGGTTCTCTCTCTATCCACTTTTCGCAAGTTTCCAACTTTCTCTCTCTCTCTTTCTCTTTCTCTCTTTCTCTTTTCCCGAAGACAGATGACAGATCTGAAAAGAATAAGATATTTCGATCGTTACTTGATTTACGCTTCAATTTCAAATTATTTTCAACACTCCTTCCGATATCTTTCATTCAAACGAATTGATTCCTTTCTTTTAATTTTATTTTCATTTGTCTTCTACTTCTATTCGGATTATTATTTGATTATTTAAAAAATAGCTGATCTTTTAAGTAATATATATTTTGTTTAAATATAATTATAAATTGTTTGTTTTATAATTAATTGAACATGTGGATTAACGTTTTATTTTTACACAAGAGTATTGTTTATGAGAAAAATAAGTTTGTAAATTTGTCAAGTATGTACGTGTTCACGTATTGTATATTGTAGTTAAGTTTTAGGTTAGAATATAGTATATTCAGTGAGTCACAAGAGTATTCGTACCCCACTTTACGGTTCCACTGTAAATTTCATATAATTACTTGTAATGCTAACTTCCAACATTTCTATACGCACAAACCTATTCTAGGATTATTAAACTTTCAAATTAATATATATATATATATATATATATTGGGGTTGTAGAGAAACATAATTTTACATAAATTATAAGAAAATTAATTTCACAAGAGTATTTGCATTTATTTAAAATATAATAAAAATACAATGATTATTTTTGCAAATAGTACTTGATTAATCCTTTTCTGAATTTTACAACACCTTTTAAATGATTGATAATATTTCGATGTGAACAATTTTGTTAAACATTTATTTATCATACAATAAAAAATTATTTTTTATAGCAATACAAATTGATATCAATTACGTACAAGTTTAAATATTTAAAAAAAAATATGTTTACTTGTATACGAAAAACAGAACAAAAACAATACATTGCAATTAACTGTATAAATTGTTTTCAAATTTATGATACTCTTACGAGTACTCTTTTGTGACTCACACTATACATATTTTCTATACTAAAGTTAAAATAAATCGATTGATCGTATTTCATCGAAAGAAGAAAGAAAATGTCCGCAAAACAGATCTTTACCGGAAATCAGACTGAGTGGTGCAATTTCGTAAGATATGTGGCACCAGCCGGAAGTCGCCTAACAGAAAGAGAGAAAGAGAGTATAAATTGAATCAGGATTGTGTTGCTATCGTCCAACGCGTAAAATCGACTTCGCACGCCCTTTAAATCGTCGACGCGAGACCATGACGTAAGCCCTTTCAACCACCCACCTATCCCCCTTAACCCCCTCAACTCCCTGCATCCACCTTTCTACTCTACACTCTCCCTCATCCTTCCTCTTTCTCTCATCCCTTTTCGATTCTGGTTTTACTGCAAAGCCGGACAACCATTACAGAACGGAAAATGCCAATAACTTTGGCGCGACGGGCCACTTAAATTTCTACCCCACAACTTTTCCATTCTAACCTCTCTTTTTCTCATTTTCTAGCCGGTATATATGTACTGGTATGTATGTATAATACATATGTATATATGTACTTTCTAGTTTTTCTATTCGTTTATTATTTTATTTTTTCAGTTTTTTGAGGTTAGAATTTTGTAGTTTAATTTTTTTGTCGATAATATAGAAAAGAAAACAATTTTTTCAACAGATTGTAATTGTTTCTTTTTTTTTTTTTTAAATTTATGATTAAATTCAATTTAAATACAAAAGTAGAATTTTTTTTCATATTCTTTTAATTTACGAATAAATATTTGTATTTATATTATTGATAAATGATTTGGTTATTTTTTTTTATTGATACACAATGAATGAATATATAAAAATGAAAATAAACAATAACCAATGAAAAATATTGTCTAAAGTATAAGATAAAAATTCTGATAGATCAAGTGTCATCCATGGGTTAAAGTTAGACGTTTATCGGTCAGGGACACGATAATGGTTCAGTTGAGGATCACATTGGAATATTCTCATAGTGGTCTCGACCGACCTGTGGCTAGCTGTTGGGCTTAGATACACGGCGCTTAGATCCGCCTTGGGTTTGGTTTAGGACCCTTCGTGCGAAGGCGATACGTCAACGTCATAATAGGGACCATAAATCCCACTCGCACGCGCCTAAACCCGACCTCGTCCAAAGACCGCACGTGGACTTACATTAAACGCTTTATGCAACTATCTATGACTCCCCCCCTTCGCCCCCACCCACCCTTTCCCCCATATTGCAATATTCATTTCTAAATTTACACGTGGATCGAATTGACCGATTATTTTTGCTTGTCAACATTTTTTATCAAGAAAACAAAAAATACCTTTGCCAAGAATTTTGTTCAACTGTATTTGTGTGTCGATTTATAATAAATAAATAAATAAATAAATGTTTAAATGAATGTTTACGAGGACAAATGATAGGTAGTTAAATGGTTGTCGTAGAAAGTGATGATAATTTAAATGATTGTACATAATGATGCGAAAGTTGTTGTAAACGCGTTTCATTTAGGAATCAGCAGCAGTGGTCAATGGTCCGAATGGTGTCGTTCATGGGCAAAGCGTAAGTGGTGGCAGTAACCTGAAAGTTATCGCACGGCCAACAGGGTCGTAACGAGCACGGCACGTAGAATGCAGGTTACCGGTCGAAGGGACGACATTCTGCCACGTTGTTATAGCCACTAGGCTTATTTACACCGGACATTGCCAGCCACCGTGTACATCGTTGACGATCGTGTTTAAGATGATGACACTTTTTTTTCTTTTTCTTTTTCTTCTTCTTCTTCTTCTTCTTCTTCTTCTTCTTCTTCTTAACTTCGAGGAATTAACTAAGATCTCGTAGTTATTTCTTTTTGTATATATATGTGTATATTTTTTGCTGTTCATTTAATTATTGTACAGGATATAGGTTAGGTTTATTGAATTGTTTTAATTTGTGCTTTTTTATTACTTTTATTTATGTTTATGTGTAAGAGGATATTATTGAGCATTTTAATTATTATATTTTTAAATTAATTATTTTTATTGTAATATTAATGTTTTTAAATTAACATAAATTTTATAGGATTATAGTTTAATCAAATATGGCTGTCAGAAAAGTTCGAGCTAATTTGATATATTTTTATTATTATTAAAAAATTATAATTAACTTTAGTTAATTGATATTTGTTTCAGATCTATTTGTTAAGCAAAAAGTTTATATAAAATTAATTAAAATATAATATTGATTATTAAATAAATCATTCATTAAATATTATATGTGATTACCTTAGTAAAATAAAATATAATAATAATTAAAAAAAAAAAAATATAAAAGGTGACAGATTTTGAAAAGTAAATAAAAATGTAATAAAAACATAAAAGAAAAATTTAATGAAACGATAACGTCCAATGGAATAACAAGATTTCTAAATAAGGAAATATGAACAAGTTAAAATGAAACAGTTTTACGACGTCGTTATTTACTTAGAGAACAAGAATAAACGTTTCCTCTGGCTTGGAAAGTAAGAATGGATTTTAACGAGCAACGAAGCACACCTGGAATCATTTCAACGATCTTAGAAAGAAAAAGAAAAAGAAGAAGAAGAAGAAGAAGTAGAAGAAAAAGAAATGGATGAGAGTAGAAGTGGGAGAGAAACGTAAGGTGACTATCGAGCACCATAAAAAACACATTTCTGTCCTATCGGCCATATTTTATTTGAAGAAAATAATCTAGAAAGGAAGAAAGGAACTTATTTTACCTCTCAAATGGTCTTAAACTGTTAACAGGATGGTTTTGATTTGGACAACCATAAAAAATCCTTACCCGTTTCTCTTATAATTTCGTTTTTATTTTCTAATTTGTGAGAATGAAATACAAAAAGAAACAGTAATAGATAAAAAAGGTTAGGAAATGTTGAGGTTAGGAATTATTATATAGAAAATTATTATATATATATATTATATAGAATTATTATTATATAATTATATAATATTATAATTATTTTTAATATAATATTTAATTTTTTAATTTTTATTATTTTATTTTAATAGATAATTTTTATTTTTCGATAAATGGTTTCGAAATAACCGTATAACAAATAAAAAATATTAATACTTAGATACATTTAAAGAAACATAAAAAAAAAAGCAAAAATTTAAATATTTTTTAAAGATCCAATAAAATATTTTAATGTCAATTAAATATAATCGTAATATTATTATCAATTAATATCAATTGTTTCACGTAAATACGTGATTTTTTTTTGGGGTATTTATTTTTTTATTTTTTTATTTTTTTTATTTTAATAGTAATATCTTTATATTACCGGACAAGAATGTTGTACGAATTGCTAAGTCGTCTGACAGATGCATAGAAATTTTTCTTCGTCTCTTCTTTGAAAGAAGTAGTACTGGGCTAAGTTCGTAACGTGCTATGATTTCCCAAGAGTCACAGGGTTACCGTATATTTTCATACGAATGCCTGGTAAACGCCTATCCCCCTGTCATATACCGATGTAACGTCAGCGACCAAGCGCGAAAGTTAAATGTCATTAGGTATTCATTTTTGCAAGCCCTTCGCAATACGCGTTATACTCGCTAGACTTACTTTATTTTCATACGAATGTTTTTCCTCTAAGATCTTACTGTCTCTTTTGTATTTCTTTTTTTATCTGTTTATGTTAAACAGGCGAGACACACATATATATACATGAATAATCGTAATTGTTTATCATTTGATTTAATAAAAAGTCACAGATCAAACAATTTTTTTTCAGAAGTCTCTGAGAAACCAGGAACGAGATGGGTCAGTTTGAGGAAACAGAAAAGAAGACATCAATAATTTAAAAAATAAAAACTAATAACAAAATGTAAAAAAGGATTGGAGCAGAATATTCAGTAGTCGTTGAAAAGTCAGGATCGAGAAAGTGGTCGACTATTGTGGGGTAGGAAAACGTAAAGAAAAGGCAAGTTCGCTGGTGAAAATCAGACGTGGTGTTTAGCTCGCGGTAAGGGTAAGGGTAAGGGTGAGAGTAAGAGTAGGGAGTGGTAGAGTAGGATGAAGAAGAATAAGAAGAAGAAGAAGAGAAGAAGAGGAGGTGGAGGAGGATGCTTTCTCGAAGACGCCGACGTCGACAAGGACGACTACGACTACGACGACGACGACGACACTTGCTGGTCGCCAAGGGCAACGTAGCAACAATCCCGTTTAGTGCTGCTGGCGTGTCTATACGGTGCGGTGAGAGGAGTTCAGGAACGTGGCAATGCTAGCGGTGGTGATGGTGGTAGTGGTCGTGGTGGTGGTGATGGTGGCGGGTGGACGAGGTTTGCGGTGGTGGTACGTGGTGGTGGTACGTGGTGGGGAGGGAAGGAGGGGTGTTGGAACGTGCTACCAAAAGAGAGAATGAAAGATAGAAGCAGAGGAAGGGTGTCTGTAAAAGGGAAAGAAGAGTGAGATGGTGGTATGCAGCAGGAAAGTTGGCCCCGGCCACGATGGTGTTGCGGGGTGTCGAGGGGTCACCTAAAGGGGTGGTAGAGAGATGTAGAAAGAAGGAGGGCAACCAGAGAAGAGACGGGAAAGGGAAGGGAGAAAGAGTTGGTTCGTATTCGCGCTTGCGTGTGTGGGTTTGTTAAAGAAGGAAAGAGAAAGAGTGTGAGTGAGAGTGAGATAGAGACAGAGATAGAGAGGAGGGTTGCTAAAAGTTGGAAGGAGAAAGGTTGGGGTTGGGGAGGGTGGTCTGGGTGGTTGGTTGGTTGGTGATGCATTGCGCGAACTCCCCGCGGCGAGGTCACGTGACTCGTACCCCCGGCCTATCATTGATCGCTCCCCGGAGAAACGTCGGACACACCGTGCCCACCAAGCATTGTACCTTGCACCTTACCGGCTTTCGTAGAACAGCCTGAGGAAAGGGTGAGTCCCTCAGGGGTGAGAAGAGTACTGCCGAGAGTGTTGCTCCCGGTAAAGAAGCCAATCCCTACTACTACTACTATTACTACTACTACTACTACTACTGGTTCTACTACTACTATCTGATACTACTGCTATTGCTAGTGGTACTGACGATCTTCTTGATGTCTTGCCACCTTCTATTTCCTAAATGGGAAACTGGACTTCTTGAGTTTGACTTGTATGACTTAGAGATTTGGGAGACGTTTTGTATTATTTGATTGTTTACTAGCTACTCTGGAATTATGATTTATGATACAGTTTTGTTTCATTTTTATAACAAGAAAGGAAAGAATTATTTTTATTGATTTCGTACGATTATTTAGTTGCCTGTTCAGTAATCCATTTAGAAAATTAAATTTTACACTTAATTTGATTTTTATTATTATGGTAAAAAAAAAAAAATATAAATGAACATTTGATATTAAATATGCACGTTACACGTTTTAATGAATTTTAATTTTCTAGTAGTTAATTAATCGATTATGGTATAATCGTTGTTTTGGCTACTCGAAATGGAATCGATTGGTCAATCGTTGATATGCTTTGGAATGGTACAATGATGCTAATTAGTAAATGATATTTAACGACGTAATAATACTCTTTGCGTGTTAGCAGCTCGACGATATGAAAATGCAAGGGCTTCTCTCTCGTTTCCCATTCGTTCGGGGTATAATTATGAAAATTGTGTTTGTTTTATGGCTCCTCACGATGGTTAACACGTGTGAATGCCACCGATTTCTCATTCGCAACTAGATTTTACTCAAGATTATACTTACTTTATTGACGTTATCTCGTTTGTATTAACATTCAACGAGGAAGGTTACAGAATAGGGAAACAATATCTACTCTAAGTGGAATCGAGTTGAATGAACATAGACAATGGTTTATGCAAATTAAGGAAACTTTCAATGTTCATTACAACCTAGAACTTGGTTAAATATTACAACAGGATATTTGATTACTTGTTAGATCATGTAAAAAGATTTAATCTCTATTGTTTAATAGATAAACATATTAATTGTCATAATTAATTATTTTTGTTTTTTTGCAATTAGTAATTGAAGGATGCTTAGACGTTGTATGAATTGTTTATTTTCAATCTAAATTATAATCAATTATATATAATTATAAATTTGTAATCTTTAATCGAAGAAAATGATTGAGATCTTTGACAACTTGTTGGATCATCTAAAAGTAATCAAAAATTTAAATTCTAATAAATTATTAAATCGTTTTCTTATGAAAAAAGAAATATAACAGGTGATGATTAAAAATTGTTTTATAAACCAATAAAGATTCGCGCTAATATGAAAATAATAACGACGAGGAGAAAGAGACCATAAGGAGGAATAACGTCTAACGTTGATCCCTAGGTGATATTCGAAGGGAATTGGAATTTCCTGCGGTTCTTTTGTAATGCAAAGAAGCGGTAGGTACGGAATAAGGTACGGAGAAAATCGTTGGTGAGGCAAGCAAGGTGCGGTGGTGTCTTTTAGAATTAAGTAGTTACGATGCTCTCTTCAAAGGGTGCCTGCTGCTGCTGCTACTGCTACTGCTACTGCTGCTGCTGCTGTTCTCGGGATCCCAAGAACCCGGGTTTGTTGGAACCCTCACAGCTTGCTTATTTCCCGTGAAAAACTCTTTAAATCGCTCCCTTTAACTTCCGTGTGCCGTGAGTTTATTAAAAGGGTGAACTAGAATAAAAAAATAAAAGAAGATTCGCCAAGGGATGAAGAAAGTAATGGAAGAGTAGGAGGGTAGAACTAAAGAAAAAAAGGTTTAATAAAATTTGATTGATAGGATTAGCGTAGTCTTGATTCCAACATTTGGTTTTTCAAAAAGTTTCTAACCATTTTATAAAAAATATTCAAAGAGAACACTTTCATTACATTTTTTAAAATAATGGGGAACAAATATATTGTTTTTTATAAGGTTGTTCGAAAAGTTTCTGCCGATTTGGGATAAGATTTTGTAAAATATTTGATTATAATTTTCTTAGCAACCTAATAAATAATTAAAATATTATTTATTTCAGATATTAGGATTTACTTACTCATTGGTGAATTCATTTTTAGTTAACATCATTAAGGATTCGTAAAATTTGATGGATAGAATTACCACAACCTTGAAATAAAATTGACAATTTGGATTTTTGATTGGTCCATTTATTAGTCAATTAAATTTGACATTCAAACGGTATACCGCAAATCTCACGAATTACTTTGCTGATCATTTTTTGAGATTAGATTTTTCGTTTATTTATAGATTTTCAAATAAAAGGGTTTAAATTTTGAATAGATTTACTATGATCAATAAATAAAAGATAATTAAAATAAAATTGTATCCAAACTGTATCCATAACATCACGTTAGAAGTTGATATTACGAATGAAACAAGTATCCACCTATTTGAAAGTATGCAAATGAATTCAGCTTGGTAATTCCGTAAATTCGTTTATTTGTCAGTAGTATGACTTGACAGACGGAAAGACGAAGGGAAAGTTGTATGAATGTTGAGAAGTATTTGTAAGTATGTGTGTGTGTGTGTATTAACCGGATACTAGAAGAGTAGTAAGTTGTGTAAAAGTGAGAAAGGAAAAGAGTAGAGTGAGAGAGAGAGAGAGAGAGGGAATGAGAGAGAGAGAGAGAGAGAGGGGGAAGATTATTAAGGAATAACGAAAGAAAGAGAAAGAGAGAGATAGAAAATGACAACGTTGAAGAAGAAGAAGAAGGGTGTGCAAAAGAGATAGAAAATCCTATAGTATAAAACAAAGATAATAAAACAGTGACTAAGAGAGAGATAGAAAGATGGGTAGTTGGGGTATGGGCAGGGGTAGGGGATTGTGAAGATAGAGAGGGGTGGGAATTGAGAACAAGAATAATTGAAGATGAGTTTCCTTCGCTGCTTCGAGGAGGATAAAGATGGTGGTGGTCGTGGAACGTGAGGAAAACGGGAGGGGTAGAGGTTGTTGATGGAGGCAGCACCAGATGTTATCTTCTTCCTTCTTCGAGGGTAGGGGGTAAGAGGTGGGGGGTGACGCCATCAACTTTTAGACAATGCGAGCGAGGACTTTTCGGCAAAATATCAAACTTCGGTCGCGTCTTGTCGTCGTCAGCCACTCAGCACTTTCTCCGCATTTCCCGTTTCTACGTCCCCTAAACCACCCCCTTCTCCACACCACTCACCCCTCTAAACTTCCTTCTTCTTCTTCTTCTTTCCTTTTTTATTTTCTTTTTTAATTATTATTATTATTATTATTATTGTTATTATTATTAGGGTGTGTAATGTTTTTTTTTTTTTTTAGATTTTGTACGATGATCTGGAATTGGATGTTTCATTGGTTTGATCAAAAAGTAATATTTGAATTTGTATTAGTTTTTTTTTTATGTGAATATGTTTGGTTACACTTGGTTAGTATTTGATGATTTATAAATTTATTGAAAATAATTTATGGTATGAATTAAAAATATTGTTCAATGTTTGTCACAAATGTTTCAATTGATTTATGAACATACAATTGTTTTTTTTTTTTTTAAATTGGCACAAAATTATGTTAATTTGATATATTAGTTATCCCCAAAAAAGTGTTGCTTTAATGACTTCAAAAATTATTAATTTATTAGATAGTATAATTTATTTACTTTACAATGTTTTAAAATGATTATTGAAGAGAGGTAGAAACACATGAAATAAAAGTTAAAAAAAAAAAAAAAAAAAGAAATAAGAAGGATCGAGGTATCGAAGGTGAACAAAATAAGAAAAAAAAGAAAGAAGATACGAATACCTTTGATGTAAGATAATAAAAAAAGAGTGGGTGAGGATTGAAAGTAGGGGGGGTGGAGGGTGGAGGGTCAAGAGGTCGGGTATCTATATCGACGTTTATCCCACTCGTAAATTGAATCAAAAGAAACGAAATGAGAGGAGGCACCATCTTGAAGCAAGAGTACACAAATAGTAGGATAAGAAAAAGAAAAAGAAGAAGAAGAAGAAGAAGAAGTGGGGGATGAGATTAGGAGAGAATGGTGAAGCGTTAAAGGAGAGAGAGAGAGAGAGAGAGAAAGAGAGTGGGAGGTGGTATTTTACCTCGTCGAGTTAAAATGGGCCTTTAATCAATGTCCCGTTCCTAACTACAAGCCATGAGATAAACGACCGGAAATGACGGGCCGATAAGAAAATTGCTTACCCAACGTCTCTCCCGACTACGACGACGTCTTTTCCTCTTTCTTCCTTTATTTTCTTCTCTCTCTTTCTCTCTCTCTCTCTCTCTCTCTCTCTTTCCATTCTTTAACTCTGTCGAAAATTGCCTCTCTTTTCCAGCATCCAAGCTGCAACATATCACTCCATCCTATTCTACTTTACTTTACTTTACTTTACTTTACTTTACTTTACTTTACTTTACTTTACTTTACTAAATCTTTATCAAAATGGATGTCTCTTTTCTACTTACTTGCTACAGTTTAAATCGTTCGTTTCAACGATCGGAGGACAAAGATAACAATTTTGTTGATCCTTTACTTTCTCTTTTCTTTTCTTTTCTTTTTGTTTTGTTTTTATTGATTGGATTTTTAGATTTGTTCTTTAGTAACATATACATTTATTCGAATGCTCTGGCTACACGTTGCTGTAGCTTTGTTATAAAATGTTGATTTAATATAATTCTAAATTATTTAGTAAATTATAACAACACACAAAATAATACCACAATTAGAATAGAATACATAAAATTATACTAAACGTAAAAATATAAAAAGTAAGGTTAGTTATTTCATATGTAAATCTGAAAAAAACGTACGACGTGAATATAGCGACATAATTGAATTGTAATACAGTGGCATCTATTGAAAACTTACAGTAATTAGAGATCTAGATAACCTTTAAATAATAAATTCTTAAATTAGAAATACAAAATAAAATAATCCCGATAAAATCTATCCTGTGTGTGTGTGTATGTATGTTTGAAATATTAATGCATAATAAATAAATCCAAATATTCAGCCTGTCACCATTTTCATTGGATGATAACATTTCACTATGTGAATAAAATTCATATTTTCAGAATACCAATCTGGTTAAAAGCAAATTAAGTATAATTACATATAATTGCAAATTATTATCACTAAAACTTGAATTATCAGTGAACACCGAGGATACAAATTTGGATCTTAAAATGTAAAAGAGTTTAGAATTGAAAAAAATGCAGTCAGACAATTCTGTTTAATAGAAACCACTTTCATTGGTATGTATCTTCATTTTTAAAAAGATATCAATCTCCAATATTTGCATACATGCGAAAAGGAATTAGAGAAAGAGAAAGAGAGAGAGAGAAGAAACGTTTGAGAAGTTTGAGGACAGGTGCTGAATCGGTGATAAGGATGAATATTTAGGTGTCGCCAATTATTGGCCATTTCTTGAAGTTTCCTTCCATCCTCTGAGGGTAACGAATCCCAAGTATATAAATACGTAAGTGGATACCTTTTTAACGAGCATCAAAATGATGTAACTCGGTTGGGTTCTTTGTGGAGACAAAACAGGTGCAGCTGTACTTAAACCAAAAAGGGACAAAAAAAACCCAGGGGGTTTTACCTTATTTTTCTTTTTAATCGACATAAGAATTGTAATTAATGTGATTATATTATGAAAATGGTAATCTGGGTGAGTATAAACGTGTATATATTTAATGAGGTATAATAATCTGAAACGTATAAACACTGGGACCAGCTACGCAAACATAACGCGTAGTATAATAACAACATACGCGTTTAATGTAGATGTTCTGATTGTATACGTTGATGTATCTCCATTATGTTATATATACTTCGCGTGTTACGTATGCGTAAACGCGTAAGGACATGTAAATTGTAATGACTTAACAAGTGGATCCCCATTATTCCTCTTTACCTTTTACTTTACTATATCTCATATATGTATATGTATATATAACATTTCAAATCCTATGCTTCAGGTTCTACACCTGTTCTACCAACTATAAAAAAGAGTATTCCTTCTTCTTCTTCTTATTCTTTTTTGTTTTGTTTGTTTTTTTATTTCAATATCAGTGTAACACGTTGATAATCGTAAAAGATAATGATCGTGCAAGACATTCCTTTTCTTAAGGTCTTCATCATGTATGTATATGAGTTGGTATGATATACAACACGAGATTATTTTACAGGTCGAACATTTGAAATTTAACAATGCATTAATTGGTCTGCAATTTTACAATGTTATATTTAATTACAATTGATACTAACCACCAATTAAATCGTACCATTGCTAACAATCTGTCAATTGTCTATTTAATTATTCACATCTTACAATTAAATCAAACTTGTTCTATGAGTGTATGTGTAGAGGGGAGGGGGTGGGTGGTTGTGTCAAAAAGAAACCAACGCAAGTTCTAAAAATACAAATCAAAATCGATACAATTGGTAACAATTGTGTTCGATCAAACGTTGTATGAAAAAAAAGATTCATCCGATCCATAAATGAAAGTTTTCAACTTGGGAATCGATGCAGGTAAATCCAATGTCGCATTCTCTCAAGATTTATGCCACGAAGAATCCCATCTAAAGAAAGAAAGAAAGAGAAAAAGGAAGATTACAAGAGTAAGTGAGAGAGAGAGAGAGAGAGAGAGAGAGAGAGAGAGAGAGAGAGAGAGAGAGAGAGAGAGAGAGAGTGAATGAGTAAGACAAGGATAGTTTCGATGTCCTTTCGCGGTGCTGAGAAGGTAAACGGTGGCGGTAAGGAGTTGAAGAAGGTTAAGAAAAGGGAAACAGGAGAGGGAGGGGAGAGGGGGAGGAGGAAGGGGGAAGAAGAAGAGGGACAAGGGTGAAGGGTTGTCTCTGTTGGTAGAATATAACACCATGGTCTTGAGTATATGGAAGAAGGTAAAGAAGAAGGACAAATATATCGTAGGTATTCTCGAGGAATTGAGCCAAGAAGGTGGGGTTTAGGTGAACGATGGGTTGGATTGTTTCAGGGGAAGGGTAACGGGGTTAGGTATGAGAAGAAGGAGGAGGAGGAGGAGGAGGCAACTCGCACGCGCGCTTTTACAATCGGGGGTCACACGAAATATGCTCGTTCCCTCACACGACAATTTGATTCCAACGAAGAGATAGCATTGTAGCACATCTCTGAAGGTTTTCTATCTCTTTCTTTCTTAAAGTTTGGCTAGGTGATAGCAAACACGAGAACACACACATACATTGATATGTTTTGTATGTATTTTTTTATATTCGAAGAGATTCAATGGGGGGAAGGGTTTATCGGTAATATTGAATTGGGGATAAAGTTTTTTCATATTTTTGTTTGTGTTTTGTATGTAATCTTTTTCATATGTTTTGTTAACTTTTTTGATTATTAGTTTATGATACGTTAACTTTTAAATGTTGGCAATTGTTTGATTTGATTAATATTGTCGGATTAGGTTATGTAATTTTTGGAATAATGTGAAGAATCTTGTTATTGTACTCATTCTGTATTAGGTTATGTTCCATTATTATAATTATGTAATAGATTTTAATATTATTTGATAGAATTGCATAAATAAATGTTAACTTATATTTTTACGTTAATAAAATTCAAACAATGTTTCATTTCAAATGAATTCAAGTATACGTTCGGTATCGTGCATTTCAACGATCATTTTAGGGTTATGTTTTTAAATCTAATTGTATGGGAATTATATTGAATTATGTATCATAGTAGATGTTAATATTACTTTATGGGATTCCATAAACAAATGTTTACTTATTCTTTTATAAAAATGAACTATGTTTGATTCCAAATGTATCCAACTATCAGCGTTCAGGTATAATATTTGGTATTGTGTATTTGTACGATCATTGCATTTGCACGCATAGATTTTTGTAATTTTTCATATTTATTATTAACATTTATTTATGAACATTTTTATATGCAAATATTGATGTAAATATGTAAAATTTAGTATATAAAATTACAATAAAAGGTAATAGCTAACCGTTGTAAACGGTTCTCGCGTGAGAGTTGTACATTACCGGAGGCTAGTTCACATCGTTTGCGTTCAACCTTTCTCTTTCTTTCTTACCTTTCTACCTACCCACCTTATTCTTTATCTTGTTCTTTCCCTTTTCTTGGCAGGAGCAGCTTCTTCTTTTCGTTAGAGGATGTACGCGACGTCCTCGCATGTTTTAACACGTGTTTCGCGCAAAAATTCGCCTTACCGATCCGACGATAAGGGACAACCGATCTTCGTCTCTGTGCTAAGCGGTAGCCATTATGTATATGTATATATATATATATATATACATACGAATAGTTTGTACACGTGAATCCTCATCCAAATATATGTATATATATTTATATACAGGGTGAGTTTTTTCAATTTTAATACCCAACAAAAATATCTTGAAAATTGTATAATATTTGGGATTGAAATTATTGAACTTTTAGGAATAAATTTGTAGATAAAAATGGGTTTACTTTTATTTTTTAGGTTAAACAATATACCGTTAACAAGTAATAAAAAATACTTGAAAAGAACAGGTTCATTTCCCTAATTAGGTACAAATAGCATCGGTAATTACGATTGACGAGATCAAACGAATGTTTTCTAATTAAAGTATTTTTTATTTTCATTTAATCAATTGTCAAACTTTGTTCAGATGTTGTTAATTGTTTCGATTGAAAAAAACTCACCCTGTATGTTTGGAGAGTTTGAGAATGAGTGAGACAGAGGTATATATATATATGTGTATATGTTTTCACGTTTAAGATTTCTTTCAGTGGTATCGTAGCCGTAGTAAATATTCTCTTAGGAGCTGGGTCGTGCAGAATCCTTCCGGCCCTTTAAGATTCCAATACTTTTAGCCTTTGCAAGCTTTCGGGGGAATGCCGTTTGAAGATAGCGATCGAGAAACCTTTCCTGTGAAATGGGACTTGGGGTCCCTGAAAGGTTCAAGATCCTCGACACCTTCGATATTCACCACAACTCGCGCGAATTGATTTTCTCTTTTCTTTTCTATATATATACATATATATACATTTAGATAGAATACATATTGGGATGTGGATTGTATCGGAAACTTGTTTGTCCATTCGTCTTATTTGATTTATCACAAGGATTATTTTTCTTACCAGGTTCATCAGATTAATCAAAATGTTCTTACCGATTTATTTCAATATATTTTTATTATATCAAATCTCGTTTATAAAATCGGTAATCGGCTCACCCAATGAGATTTCTATTGGTTCATTTAAACAAAAAGTTTGATAACAATTTAGATATTATAAATATCATTTTATATGGACAGATTTCAATTTGACTTTTAATTTACATTCTTATTTTATTATAAATGAATAATAAGTGGTAAATTTCATAAAATTGTTCCCTTCTTTTTTTACAATAATGTGCCAGGAGAGAAAAAGAAGAGGCAAAAAAAATACGTAATCACGAAGAATGTATTCATCGATCAAAATATTGAATTCGACTCCAATTAAGATTTTCATCTCGTACCGGTCAAGTTGAACGATTTAAATCGGTAGATAAGAAACGAATGTTATCTTTTTTCTTCTTCTTCTTCTTCTTCTGACTCTTATCGTTAGCTGTAACGAACGGATTCCATGAGAAGGGATAATCCCAGTAATAATTTCTGTCAGAGCAAGTTCTCACCATAGCGTATAACACATTGGTTATACAAGACAATCTCTTAGGATTCAACAAAAAAGTATCTTGAAAGTGAACTAAAGTTGTTCCTTTTTGTTTTTTTGGTTTTTGTTAGTTGGAACCCTTGTACAAACCTAAGGACACGACAAGAAATCATATATACCCTTGTTGATTCCTCGATGAACGAGTACGCAAAAAGGAAAGAAAAGAAAAGATATGTACAATACTCGATTATGTTTGTCCAGGTGCGAAGCTGTGCTACGAAACGTCCCGTGTCAGAGTCAAGTCCATAATTCGCGAGCTCGTCGTGAGTTATGGCGAATAGGTCGTGTACAAACCAACCTACTATCCTAACCAAACTACCATCAAACGTGTCTCATATGCCTATAATGTGTCCGTTCATGTATATACATCTATAAATTATTATACACATTCAATCAAATAGAGAATTTTTATTTCAATTGTTTTTTTTTCTAATATTTCGTTAGAAAATAATTCTATGTTTGATTTAGGATAAATGTATCATTTTTTTATTTCGACAGATGGAAATGATTTTATATTCGTTCGTTAGAAAAATATTATTAAACTAAGATACTATATTAAACTATAATATTATATTATTATTATTATATTAAACTATTTAATAATTTATAATAACACACAATATAATACCGCAATTAGAATTAAATATATAAATTAATAATATACGAAAAAAATATTGAAAAGTAAGGTTATGTCGTATGTAAATTGGAATAATTGAATTGAAATACGATGTCATCTATTGAATATTTAAACAACCTAGAGACCTATATAGATAACCTTTAAACAATAAATTCTTGAATTAGCAATAAAAAATAAAAATAAAAGCCATAAAAACTATCCAAAAAAATTTCATTAAGTTCAGTTCATAGTTTCGAAGTTCATTGAAAACCAACAATGTGACACTGTATTTTTTTATATAAAGATGTTAAACAATAACGTTTAAGTAGATCTAATATTTAGGACACTATTTCATTACCAAAATCAATGGTTAGATTACTTGTTAATAATATTTTAGTATAATATATTAAAAAATATGCAAATATTTTCATTTACAATTAATTATTTAACAAAACATTTATTTCTATCTACATTTGAAGGTATACATTAAATCATCTTATATGGATATATCAAAGAGTTAAAATCAGTACGCATAGATATTCTCAACAGTCATTTTTTCCCTACACAACATCACACACATACACAAACTCATGCGTACATTCATGCAACACAACAAGTCAGGAGAAGGCTAATTGAAAATGACTGATCGACGACTGTAGAAGCTTACGAATGGAATGAAAGAGTAAAGGTAAAAATAGGAAATCATATAAAAAGCAAAAATGGGTGATGAGGTGAGGTGAGGTGATAGTAGGGGGATGTTTGGGATGTGAGGGATGAATCGAAGCACGTGGGCGTTAGTTTGATAAGAAAAGTAAATAAATAAAATGAAAAGAAAGTAGCATTGGGACGTGTAGCAGCATCGTTTGGTTTGCTTGCAGCTGCAACCAAACAAGCAAGTATAAAAAGAATAAGAAGAAGAATAAGAATAAGAAGAAAGGGGAAGAATAAGACGAAGGTGAAATAAAAAGAAAACTTTAAGAATAAGAATAAGAAGAAGCAGTGCCGTAATTCGCGCCTCCTCTTAGGTTCTGGCAGGTCCTTTCAAACCAACTACCGCTTCTGGTTTTCTGTAGTTGAACGTTAGTACGATAAAACTGCATTCGGTCACGTAGGTATCCGCCCGTCGGGTAGCTTTTACCTTTTTCGAACTGTAGAATACGAGCGGCTGAAGGACTAATAGTCTAATTAGCCGCAACGGGTACCTCCATATATAGTATATAGCAAGTTAAAAGAGCGTAACTGTGCAACGGAACGCTACCGATGATGTATTACGTACCTACGTGAATTTATTTCGAAGGTGTCTTTCTATGTATGCGTGTAGAGGTAGAGAAAGAGAGAGAGAGAGAGGGGAGAGAGAGAAAGACAATGATAGGGGGAATGGGCAAAATATCCCAGTATGTTCTCCGTATTTAAACTTGTATCCTGTATTTTCTGTACTCTTGTATTGGAAAGTCAAGGTTGGTATGTATATGTTATGTCTATGTTGTTTTTGGAATATGTGTGTTGGTATTGTAAGGGTTGCATTAGGTTTTAATTAATGGTTCGTTTTCAGATATCCTGAAAAATGTTCTTTACCCTTATCACCGCTAATGGATTATATTTATACACTATAGTGTAGAATTGTATTGCTTCTTCTTTTCTTTTTTTTTTTCCTTGGGGAGGATCAAAGTGGTGGGGGTTGTTGAATGTTTTGTGGGTTTGTAGTTTAATACGAAAGATTTATTAGTCTTTTTTTTGTCTATTTCATTGTACATTGCCAATATTGTTTAATTTATATTACGGAAAGTCTTTTGTTATTGTAGTAAAATTTACAGGTTTATATATATAGTTTTATTATACTTTATATTTTATCAAGGTTCAATATTTTTTCGATGGGTAATTAGTATTTTATTTTTTGCATAGTAAAATATAAACAAAATAATTTTTATTTTTGATTATAATTTTGTATTAATTAATAATTACATTATTATATAATATATATATAGAAATTATTTTATTATATAAAAAAATAATTTTTTATTTATAGCTTAAAGTAAGTAAAATAATTATGAAAATTCCGATGATCATTTCGATAAAAATAATTTGATCGTGAAATATGATAAATACTTGCATTACAACTGACAAACTAAAAACTGTCATCGATTGGTGACATATTCTACCATCATATTCCAAAATAAAATAATACGTCGTAATAACTTAACACTAATGGTTATATTTATATATATATATATATATATATGTCAAACATTAAGTATAAGTATCTCGATATTTTATTAGAATTTTTTTCTTTCATTATAAAAACATGTCAGGTCTACCGATTACCCGGATCGAGAATGATACATATATACTGGTTAAATGTAATAAATTATTGATATCGATAATTGGATGTACACCGTTAAATTTCTACACACATACACACACACACACACATTCTCACATGGGTACATTTACGTATATAAATATATATATATTTGATAAGGACAAAATTTCAAAAAAATAAGTATAATATAATTCGATAATATAATTTAGGGATGAGGAATGGAGGAGGAGGAGGAGGATGAGGAGGAGGAAGGGGAGGAGAGGATATAATTTAAAAGGAGCAACATTATTGGGACATTTGTGAGCAGGTGTAGTATACATGAAAGTACATTCTACAAATTGAACGCAAGAACGTTTGCTGCGGGCGTCGCGTCTCGTATCGAGGATGGAACGTCGATACTCTCCTGTCACACTGGGACGACCTCCCGGATCACTTCAGGGCAAAAAGGGCCGATCAATTTCAAATTTATGGTCCGGCCACGTTAATTAGTAACCTCGAGGCTCCGATGGCGAGAAAAAAGGTACTTTCAAGCTACCAACCCGACCCTTCGTTCCTCACTTCTTCCTAACCATTTCTTTCTCCTAACTACCCCCCCCTCCCTCTCTCCCCCTCTTCCCTCTTCCCCCCGTCCTATATCACTAACTTCATCTTTCCTTTTCTACCTTCTATCCTACCTTACCCTTCTTACACTTAGTTCTCGGGCATGATCGTAAGGGCCGTTTCGTTCGACTGCTGCATAAGCTGCTTGTTTTATCGGACGAGTAGGTCGATGCTGTGTGTTCGATATATATATATATATATATATATATATATATATAGGACATTACTGCAACATACCTTTACGTAAGAAGGTATCCCCCAATACTCAAAGAGTTACCTCGAAGTCGTTCAACAACGATATCGGAACGTAATCGTTGCTTGGTTGGTTGTAAGTTTCTACGTGGGATTAAATAACCCAAAGGATTTGAGTTAACATGATGATTTTTCATGACATCAACGAGGTGGTATTTTTTTTTTTTTTTTTTTTTTGGTTTAGTGGAGGATTTGTTCTGATAATTGTATACGGATTTTTGTTTTTGTATTTTAAAGATGGTATCATTACTCGTTGGAACAGTTTTATCTACGCGATGATTGTTATAATTATTTTTGGGATAGTTGGAAATTTTGATTTGTTATGTTATTAAATTAAATGACAATGTAAAGAGATAAAAGATTGTGAGATAGTAGTTCTTTTTTATTTTTTATTTTTATTATATAAATTGAAATATGTAATATACATATTAACATAACCTAAATTATAACTAACATTTTATAGGTTATCCTACTATGAATTTCTTTTTAGATTATTTTAGTTTTATCGAATTGTCATGTATTTAGAGTTGTTTGTTTTTCGATAAATTTTTTTAATTAATAAGACATATATAAAATATCTTTTTATTTCTTAACACTAATCATAGTACAACATAGTTCAATCTGGTAACATTACATTTTTCGTATAAACTTAACAACGAAAGATCCTTTTTTATGTAACGATATTTTTTTGGGGGGTTTTATTTCTTTTCTTTTTCCAAAATAATCTCTTTCAACTCTTCAGGAAACCGGCTAGTTTAACGTTAGCTCGGTAAAATCGGAGCGACGGGGTGGATTTAGAGAGGTCTACCATATCCCTTGGCAGGTCCCAAGAGGACACGCGACACTTTGGGTGGCCAGTCGCTCTCATCCGACGGATAATGAATTCCAGAGCTACACCTTGGCATCAGTTATTTTAATCCAAAGATTAAAAATGTCAGACACATGTTCGTGAACGGCGAGATCTACCCGGACTGCACAGGTCTTGCAACTTCGGAGGATTAAATTCTCCACCTCCACATTGCTCTCCTCCCTGTATCTCACCCTACCACCCTATACCCTCAATCCCCCGGCCCACCACCTCCTCCCCCAATCTCCTCTACTCTATTTGATTCCACTGTGTAACCCACACTTTATTTTGTAGCCAGTTCTTCATAAGGTCATCCAACGAGGATGACTATACTTAATGTTTTTTGGGATATCCTGTACTCGAGAGGACCGTTCAAAGGTGTTATTCGACTCTCGGTGACAAGCTTGAAGTTTTATCCTCTTACTTATCTCATCTTTCTCTTTAATATTTACATATAATAAATTCCACATCTAACTTTTTTTTTTTTATAGAAAGAAAACAGGTTATTCTATATGAGATTTCTAATTGAGATTTTTTTATTTGCTTATTTTTGTGTTGTTCAATTGTCAAATATTTAGATTGTTTTCTTGTTTGGATATTTCTATATTTGTATTAGGTTGTTTAGTAAAAACTAAGTAATAATTACATGATAATTAATTGGGACTATTAATGTACTTGTTTTTTAAGGTTATGGTTGATTAATGGAGGTTTTATTGAAGGCCATGATGAATCACTAATTTTAGACTCAAGTGTTAAACAATTGTTAAATATATTTATAAATTGTTTTTTGTTTAAATACTTCTATTTTTAAAAAGGTCGACTATTAAACAACAGGTAATTTAAATGGTTTCATAATAGCGATAAGGAAATCATTTTTTTTAAGGTTATGATATCATATTACTGATTGAAATTTTAATAAGATTATGCTAATCCACAATTTTATGATGAATGCTGTTTAAAATAAATAATAAAAAAATGAATGAAAAAAAAATTTTTAATAGAAATAAAAAACAAGAGACGCGAATTATTATTTAAAAAATGAATGTAACATAGTGAACTGTAAATTTATGTTAAACGTAAGATAATTCGACAAACTATTGCCACAAGAGAGAGAGAGAGATAGTGAGAGGAAGAGGAATGAGGTGTTCTCGTATGGTAGTCACACAGGTGTGCCATAATTCCGTCGAGTAGGCGTTTGCGAGGGCGGAGTCGATGCGTGCTGGACAGGATGCATTACAACACGCATAGAAAAGCAGTATAGTTAACGCTAGTAGGGTGATACAGTCCGCCATCAATGCGAATACGATATTTCGAGACGATGGTTTCACTCGATGCTCTTTCTCCTTTGGCAGGAAGTTTCTTTGATACACGTCTGTCGAACGATACCATCGAATAACTCGTTTCTTGACCCTCATCAAGAAACCACTTACACGTGTACTTGTTCTGTTTTTTTGTTTTTTTGTTTTTCAGTAACAAACAATTTCGATAATTAACATTTTTTTTTTTTTAACTTCTCATGAAAATTAAGTTGCAATTTATCATATTTATCGTTAATTATTAACGGTTGTTTTTCATTTTTTTTTTTAGGTTATGTATGTTGTTATGTTTAGGTTATGTATAAATGTTTTTTAAACGTACCGCATTATTTTTTTTTAGGAGCAGAAATATTAAATTTATTTTTATGCACATGAACCATTTTATAAATAACGAGGCCATTCATAATTTATTAAATTTATTTACTAGTAGCAAAGGGGTCACTTAATACAAAATTGTAACCACCTATTATAACCTCAAATGTATATAAATTTTATTTAATTGTTCTATACAAATAAGATTTTATAATAAATCAAAAACAATAAATAATAGTTTTATTTAATTTTGAAAATATTCATTTTTCTCTTTCGTAAGTAAGAAATATTTTTTTGAAAATTCAATTTTGAGAAAGAGAAAATGAGTTACAGTTTAAGTTAAAGATGGATACCTCTTCATATATTAAAATAAATACAAACACACATAAATATTCGCTTCCTGCTTTAAGAAAGATCGACGAATATAAGTACACACCTGTGTGTGAATAAATGTAAACATATACATACATATATATACTAACACATATAAAAAAGATGGTCCAAGAAAGATCCACGAAAAGAGAGGCATCTTTTACACCCTGCTGTGCCTGTCAGCTTCGCACGCGTGTTAACAACTTCGTTTCACGCCTGCGTTTATATAAATATACATGGACACGTACCAACACTTGTATAGATTTTTACCTGGTTATATATTGAAACGTAAATAAGAAGAAAAAGGAAGTAAAAAAGAAAAAATAAAGTTACTACATGACTTATCTTAGCTAAAGAAATTTTTTACAGTTACACCTACTTGAATTCTGTAAAAATAATATTACATTTAATTTGAATAACATTCAAATTAATTGAAAATTTATTAAAATATTAATTTAAATATTTAATTGACAATAAAATAAATCGAACAAGTGATATCAATAAAAAGAAGAAGAAGAAAAAAAAATGTAATAAAAATGCATTCTAATTTTATTCAACATAAATTTGAAGGTTATGTTTAAATAAATGTTGTTTTGATTTATCGAATATTATTACTCTTGTAGGATATTATTGACTTATGTAAAATTAATGATTTTTCGGAAGAACGTTGGTTAAAAAATACCTCGGAGGTCTATCAAAGTGGAATAAGGGCCCCCCGATCGTTATTATTTCAGCAATAAAGAAATCTCCGATCGCAGTTACGCCTACGGCTAGACTCGTCCTTCCGGAAATTTCTTATACTTGTGCCAAACAAAGGCACTTGTTTTGAACGTTTTCATAACCAACAATTATGTTAATTATATTCATACTTCGAATCGATCTCATGTGGACGAAATTGAATAACAAATATCGAATATCGTCATCTTATGAATATTAACACTTACAATTAAACGAGATCAATTTTGTACATTTCGGTTTTCATAATCATCACAATTTTTATTATTACACAAATGTCAAGTTTTTTTATTTTAATTATTTATTTATTATTACACAAGTAATATAATTTTATTAATTAACTTATAAATATAAGTTTAGTACTTATATATATATATATAGGTTAGAAATTATTGTATTTGTAACCTAAACAAAATATTAATTAACTGAAATAAACATCTTGAAATAAATTAACAAAAAAATTATTAAAAAAGGGTAAAAATAATGTTCAACTAATTGCACGTATAAAATAGATTAAACGTACCGCATTTAAAATAATTGCTAGTATTGTTATCGACCAAAAAGAGGTTATCTTTTCAACATAGCCATATTTAGATCAACCGGAATAGATCCTTGTGGTTAGTTGGAGAAAAAAATAATCAAACTGAACATAATTGGAGGTGATATAGAAATAATTACAGAAAGATAGAAAGGGGGTCGGATAAAGTCTTACTTTCGGTAAGTAAAAGCTACCGCATATGTAATTGACCGTATACACCTAACTACATATGTATCATGGTACCGGTTTCTATAGGTTAGCATTTATTAAAGTATATACTTCCATTATTGGTGGTTATATTATCTTTAACATATCATTTAGTTAAAACTAATTTACGTTTTAAGTCAAAACTTACATTTTTACCTTTATAAACAGAATATATAAAAATAAATGTAATATTTTTAAACAAATTTTGTAAACATTTTTGTGTTCGAATATTAATCAAAAGAAAAATATATAAATTTTGTGGAACAACATTTCTATCAAAATATTTACCAAATGAAAAGTAAAATTTAATTGAAAATAATTTCTCATTTATTTGTCATCTTATGTAAAAGTATTTATTTTTTTTATATATATATATATATATATATATATATTTGTAAGAATATTTTGAAAATGGTCAACGTGTTGAAACACTTTCGTGTTGAGTTATCACGCAAATTAAAAGAATATTTAAATGCTGAACGATATTACTGTTCTATGAAGTATACAAAAAAGAAAAAAAAAGAGAATAAGAAAATAAAAAATAAAAAAATAAAAAGAATGAATACTCGGTAAGGTAAAGTTTGCCTAGTGTCGTCGGATGCCTATTTTGCAAGCTGGTAGCCGTGTTCCTCTTTCCAAGAAAGCCCTCAGACGTTTACCGAGAGCATACCTCTCCTTCGTAGTTTACTCAGAGACGTGCGGTCCCGTTAAAAGAAATTATTCCTCCGTCGGACGGTGTGCCGACTACAAACATGTTCAAAATTAACGTTAAAAGGTCATTAAATGTACAATTTCTGTGTTTTTTTTTTTTTTTACTTTTGAAATTACGTTGAGTTTCTAAATAATTTTTTATTAGGTCTTTTTTAATTTATTTTTTGAGATACGAATCATTCATTGATATTGAACAATTGTTTTTTATGAAACATGTGCTTTAATTACGAATACGTGCAATATTATTATTATTATTATTATTATTGATTTTGAGTTTTAACAAAAATTAGAATTAATATGTTAAATATGAAAAAAAAATACAATTATTACATAAACCTTATTTTAAATATATTTTACAAATATAATACAATAATATATTATAATAATAATATAATACAATAATATT